>NW_023614182.1:0-39999 GCF_013339695.2 Rhipicephalus sanguineus | reverse complement strand
TTCTCAATCGAAGGTGAGGTTCCTCCAGTATTTTGAATTTTTGGGGATACTTCTGCTATTTCCTATTGTAAATAAAACACACGAAAATAAGATGCGTAGTAAAATGTACCACAAGAAGATATTTTTATATTTTTTAGCATTATTATTATCTTCCATGATTGTCTGCCATTGAATTTTATTTCAGGCACCGTTCTCATTGGTGTGGACCAAAGAATTTGGAAGCTTGCCTTTAAGAGCCACAGAAGCAAGTGGAATATTGACAGTGCCTGATGTTCGTGTTGAAGACAATGGAACGTATGTGTGCACCGGTTCAGATGTCTCAAGTGTTGCACAAGACAAGGCCATTCTTCACGTTGATGGTAATCATGGATGCTGTGCACCGCGCAAGCTTTTATTTCTTATAGCAGTTCTCTAGAACTGCATCAAGGGGTACCATAGCGCTAGCAGACAGGGACGGGGAAGAGAGAACGGAGCAAGCGCTGGTCCCTTCCTCGTCCCTGTCTGCTAGCGCTGTGGTACCTTGTGATGCATATTACCAACTAGCCCAAAAAGCCACTTTGACAATCTCTAGAACTGGCTTCGTGACTTGGATATTACTCAGTAACTCTGTACATATTAAATACATTTAAGCTAAGACAAATTGCCAGCAAAGTAGTGAGAAGTTGGGGTGGGTGAACTAGCAGCGCACAGGAGGCATGTTAGCAGGTGTCCCTTTTGCTTTTGATGCTGTGCTTACACTATGTCCCAACTTATCTACCCAAGAAACGCGAAGCTTGCAACGATCTGTGATGGATGTGGCTCACAGGGACGTAACTTAATGGAATCAATTGACTGTCGAACGATGGGGTGTTTCAGCCTTCCCTAAATTCGCTTATGTCTCAAATTGTGTAATCATTTATTTTTGTTTTCGTTTTGTTGCCATTGTACTTGCACTTGATGCATTTTTTTATTTCATGATATCTGTATTGTCTTTGTACCAGTACCTATAAGTTATTTTTTAGAGCTGTGCGAATAGCAAAATTTTGAGTGCGAAGCGAATTCGAATATTGAAGTGTGAGTGCGAATCGAATCGAATATTTTTCGAATATTTCTCGAATATTTCTAGAATATTTTTCGAATACTTCAAAGCGAAATTGCAGAAAAAAAAGTTTGAAGGGATTCCTAAGCATATTCTTATGAGATAGCAACATGAAAGTGTTTCTTTTTCCTATGTTGATGAAGCACTGGTGGGGTGGTGTTTCATAGTTGTCTTATCAAGAATGAGGCAATGTAGAGGCCGAATTCTATTTATGTACATGATTTGGTGCAACCAAAGTGTTGCCGACAACACTTTACACGTGACAGGCAAAGATGCCATTTCCTCAGCCTCTCCTCCTCTTTAAACTTCTGTGGAAGCCCAACTGATATGGTGGACAAGGGTGTGCTCCCTTCAAGTCCGGAGTTCCAAATCTGCCTCGTAGACGTCGATATATAAGAATATCTGAAATTTTGGGTGCTAAAAAGCTTCGGCGTCCGATTTTTCGGACTTCCTGCCCAAATTTCAGGCCAAAAACAGCATTAATTGAGCCCCCAACTCTGCCACATCTTCCATCTCCGTGTTGGAACCAGCGTTTTCTTGAGTTAATACATTTGTGACCGTAGCGGAGCTTGTAAGGCAGCTCTGCCAAAATACGGGGGTGTGAGATGAAGCATATTGAAAATCTAGGGACCACTTCCAATCGGACGTTGACTGTCTCTTGGCAAAATTCGACCGTAGCGGAGCTTGAAAGGCAGCTTTGCCGCAATACTGAGGTGTAATGAGGTGAAGCATATCAAAAATCTGAAGGGGCACTTTCAATTCGACGTTGACTGTATTTGTTTTTGGGTTCGAATAGTTTGAATAGTAAAATTTCAGTGCGAATCGAATTGAATAGCAACACTATTCGAAAAATATTCGAAATTTCGAATATTCCCACACCCCTATTATTTTTTATTTTGTCTGCCATAACAGTGATCTCATAAATTTCTGTTCCATGAAAATCTCATAACCGGATTGCAGTATTTGTAAATAAATAAGTAAATAAATAGTTATCACATGAAGAGCCATAAACTTCCTCAGAGACCAAGATGCGAGTGGTTGCAATAAAAAATAAGCTGTGATGTAGAGTGTGGCCTACATTTCCAGTAACTTCCGTCAGAAGTGGTACAAGTAGTTTGTGTGGTGGATTGACTGTGCGTGTGCAAAACTGATTCGCATTGTGTGTCCCGTGTGCGAAATTTAGTGTCATTGCATTCCTTGAGCGGAATAGATCACTGTCCTTTTCACACTACATTACATGACTTGTGCTCACTTAGCAAGATGGAAGTAAGCACCTCATCAGACGCTGGCCTTGAAAAATGCGGCGTGTGGTACAAAAACCCACGTGACCTTAATAAAAATCAGATAAAAGTCAGAATTTGAGCTGGAATCTAACCCAGGCATTCTGCATGGCAGTCGTGTCTCAACCCAAAGCCACGCCAGTGCTTGAAAGTGCTTTGGAAAAAGACCCTATACAAGTGTCATGTCATGACGTTAACAGACATAATATTGCATGGAAGAAGTGTAGAATCTCATCAGGCTTCACACTACACGAATTGCATGAGTGGGTGATGTGAAGCTTCCCACCTATTACAAAGAGCTCAGCCATCATTCATCATCAGCCACAGCATCAAGAAAGTGTGCAACTGCATAGGTGCACGTATTGCCTACAGACACGTAGTGGGTACTTCGTCGAAGTCTGCACGCCTCTGAAAAAGACATACAAAGACGAAATCACTTGCAGAGGCATTCAAAGCGTCGCTTTAATGCAATACATACGTACATACTTGCACGATGCAGCTCATTTCTCTTACATGGGTGCAGCCTGGCTTTTGCCTTCTTGTGTGACAACAGTGCAACACCTGCAGCATTTTTATTTTCAGGGCTTGACCAGAAATCAGCTCCAAGAGCACGGATTGAGCCCCATTTTCAAGAGGTTAACGTTGGACAGCCAGTAGAGTTTCGTTGCCTGGCTGATGGCTTCCCTGAGCCAAAGGTTGAATGGTCAGGAGGGCGCAATGGCAGGCTCAATCCAGAGTCCACATTCATTGATGGAATCTTCCGGATACCAGCTGCCCGCAAATCTGATGAAGCAGAGTACTTTTGTACTGCAAGCAATTCCATGGGAACAGATAACATTAGGACAGTGCTGTTTGTGAAAGGAGGTAAGCAAGTGCTCAAGTGGCTTGTGTAAAGAACATTTTTTTGACAGTTTTCATCATTGCTGTATTAAAAGCAGAAGCTTGACTCCTGACACAATGGTTTTGAAGCTCTTGATCACGTAAGAAATGATAAAATAGGTGTTAAAGTTTATATTCATAATCACTTCAGAAACTGCGATGGGAAAACACAGGAGTAAATACGTGGCGAAACTTAAGTGCACAAAGAAGGACACGGACGGAGAAAGTGAAGACAGGACGATGTACTTACCTCCAGCAGACTCTGTTGGATGTAAGTGCATCGTCCTGTCTTCACTTTCTTCTTTCCAGTCCTCCTTTGTGCATTGGAAGTTTCGCCATGTATCACCACCTACAAGCCCATTCTTACATCCTTTCAAGAGCAAAATAATTAATCTCTAGGCAATTTTATAAGGGGTAATAGAAAGGGGGTAAAGCCTTATTGAATTAAGTGGTTTTAACTTGTGGTAGTGGCCGATTGACCTTTTGGCTGGCCCAGTCCTGTTAATAAAAGCTGTTGACTGATTGCATTTCTTCATGGCCATGAAATATTAAAAATCATTTCTAGGGTTGCAAATATTCGAGTTTTGAATTCGAATCGAATAATACCTAATCGAATAATTCGATTCAACGTTCGAATAGCCAGTATTCGAAGTTTCGAATAATTCGAAAAGACGAATGTCTAAAATGCGATAATGCCATTGGTGCAACTTGGTTAGAGTGGGGTGGTTAAAACTAGCACTAACGTCGTTACAGTAGGCCTTTCGTTGAAACTTTCACCGGTCTCTTTGTTTAAAAGCGAGAGCATGTTTATTTTAAAGAATATTATGTTATTTCCGCACGTAAAAAAAGACGTGAGAAAAGTGCAAGCCCTTGCCAACTTCGCGTCCGAAACGAAGGCACGGGCTTCTTGCATAGTTCGGCTGTGTATGCTGCAAGCACCGTAAAACGTCCCTACTTTGGCCCGCGGAACCCTCGTTGATTGGCTTCACAGGTGAAAATCTCTACACGCTGTGCAGTCGCGACTGCCGCACCGCCGAGCGTGAAGCTGCAGTTTATCCATGTATCGTCGAAATCGCTTTGCGATGCCTTCCCATTCCTGCTACGTAGGTGCCCAGTGAGCGCATGTTTTCAGCCGCAGGAAACAATGTAACATCACGACGAGAGAGCCTCAAGACAGGTCATACGGAACAGCTTTTGTTTCTGCATGACTATTTGTAGTCTTTCGCTAGCATACAGTCACTCACTGCGTTATGTGCTCGAGGACATGATCAGATTTCATTGCTTTGTTTTTTCTTTCAATTTTCAATAAAATATTTGGTATTCGATATTTGATTTGACATTCGATATTTTCGGCCACTATTCGGCACTATTCGATTCGAATTCGATTCAAGATGAAATTTCACTATTTGCACACCCCTAATAATTTCGTAATTTCTCCTTGTGCAGTAAAACCAGTTTTCTTTTTGCTTAGTTCTTTGCTAGACAGCAGTGTGTATCTAAGTTATTTTCACCTTATTTTTCACAGCAGTCTGTTTTTGAACGCTGTGCACTCTAAAACCCTATAATTTCTAAATCCCAACCACTTGCACATTGCAGGCTTTGGGCATATTTGCAGCTACTAAACTTAATAAGTTTGAACTTGAACCCTGCGGCTCACTATAACCATGAAAGCTTGTTTTTTTTTCTTTACGTTATTTCTGTTTCTTAGAAACAGGCGTTTTTTTCACTCTCCTCTGTAGCACTCTTGTAATATGTTCATCACATCTCAAGCATTTCGTGTGTGTCTGGGGCACGCATGAGCATTTCTTCCCCAAAATATTGCATGCGCTTCATTTCTCTATTTTGAATTCAGCAAAATTCAGTAAATTAAGCACACTCTAGTATAAATGATTTTACAGCCATAGAGCTTTGATCTCCTGACTCTAGTCATGTGCCTGCAAAGGCTCACAATGTTATTGCTGACAGTATATGGTAATGCTTCTGCATTTTATTTTATTTCTGTCCAGACAACTTTATCTACTTGGCTAATCTAGACTGCTAGACTTAGAGTGATAAAATAAAATTACATAGGTATGTTATTCTGTGCCATGCTGAAAACTTCATCTAGAACCACGAATTGTTTTCTTGTTAACGTGGAACTGCAGTGAATTTGCTCATCTTTGGCAGTAGCATACACTTTCGTTTAATTGTGTTGACTCTAATTGCATTCTTGACCTTGATACATACACAGTTTATGCAATACAGGAGCATTCATCCACTGCTATAAAACTTAACAACTGTGTCAGCATTGAGAAATAAATCTTTTCAGGTTCTTTTGACTGTGATGATACCTAAGTACCTAATCTGCCAAGTGTTGTCTTTTGCTCTAGCTGTGTATGTGAATCTGCACTGGAGCAGTCATGTGCAGTCGTGTGCACTCATCGCGCAGTCGTGTGCGGATGAGGCACGTGTACACTGCCAAAACACCAACTGCGATGCAAGGATGCCTGCACTGCAGTGACAGGCAGTGTTCATTTTTATCATTAGCCTGTTCACTCCACAAATGAAAAGTTAATGAAAAGTTATATATATGTACTTAATTCTTTTTGTTTCATGATGCAAGTAGTTGCCTGGATTTCTTTCTCTTGATACTGCCCTCAGTACTTGTATTGCATGCATGCACCTTTTCTTTCTATTTTTCATGTGGTAGAACTGTATACCTTGCAGCTATTTATCCCACTTTTAGGCAGCAATAAGGTGTCTTTTGTTAGCTGCAATTTGCTCTGTAATATGTACAGGTGCTCCATAAATTAAACGGAATGCACGAGCACTGGCCGACCTGTGTCTCCCTAGCTAGCAGTGGTATCATGTGCTACCTAGCTTGCATTAAGAAATTCTGTGAAGCGTTTCGATATCTTTTAAAATCCAGCCTAATTAACAGCTCAGGGGAAATGTGCTTGTTCAAGGTGTCGATGCTAGGGGAACCTTTATGCGATTGCAACAACCACTTATTTTGTATCATTGATGGAAACATGGTGGTTGCCTTTGTCGTTATGCGATAATTCTTGTTTAGCTTCAGCACAAAGAAGGAGCGATGAAGAGGAAAAGTGCGTGGATTAATTGTCTTCGCTGTGAAATTACATAACAGTGGCAACAATGGCGGTCATCGCATTACCAACAAGCACATCAGGCAGTGGTGACAGGCGCTGCACATGTATCAAGCATATGCTTCTGATAAGAGCTGCTTGCCACTGATAAATAGTTGTGGCAAGCTCAGAAACCTCTCTAGCATCAACCTTTAGAAGAAACACTCTGTTGCCGGAGCTGGCAATAAGGCACTTGGTAAAATTGCATTGCATGACCATTGCAATTATGTATGCGCATGCCATGTAGTACACACTGCTGCGGGTAGTGCACAGAGATGTGGTTCGGCCACTGCTAGCGTGTTCCATTTACTTTTTGGGGCATTTGTACCTTTACCGTCTGGGCATTCTGCCCTGCATGATTTCTGCATGTTTGCTACGTTCGCAGCTTTTATAATTTCTAATTAGTAATTACCATTTTGTGGTAATTACCTTAGTGAAAGCTACAATGGCCATCACTAAGTATCAAGAGTCTACAGCACGACTCGGTCATACAGGATAGCGCTAGCAAATCCGAATAGTGAAAGACTTTTTACCTTTCTCTGTGACTGTGAAACTATAACTCTTTCTTTACTAACCTTTTCGAAAAGAAACAATGGCCGACATTGTTTCCGAAGATGACTCAGGTGCTGGAGAGGGGCCCCACCTTACCATTCAGCCAACAAGTATCGAGGCCAGGAAAGGAGAGACTGTACACTTTGAATGCAGAGCCTCTGGACGGCCAACACCCAACATCACATGGTCATTTTCTGGTGGCCCAATGCCAAAGAATGTGAACCAGGTTAGTTTCCATAAAAGCAGCTTCTGGCGGGCACTGCATCATTTAAGCATGTGCCCATTTCTAAGGCTGAGCAAATGAGTCCATGGAACTGCTGAAAAGACAGGTTTGTTTGGAATTTCTTTTAAGGTCATGCCCGTGTACTTAGATTTGGGTGCAACCCCAGGTGGTCGAAATTTCTGGAGCCCTCCACTACGGCGTCCCTCATAGTCATACTGTGGTTTTCGGACGTTAAACACCAACAGTTATTATATGTTATTATTTAGTTAAGGTCACTGTTGTGTCACAATCTGTATAGATTTTATGGAAAGGAACTATGCGGCTGTGCAATTTCAGGTTGCATGATTTTTCACATTGTGTCAATGAACAATGCAAATAAAGTGCACTTTTTTTTCTTTTTTTTTACTAGAAACAGGACTTAAACATGTGTTTGGGGAAATGAGCCTTTCAAACATTTGTGCAAACGGCCTTGTCTAACTAAGTGTTCCTAGAGGGTTTTGCAAGTTAGGTTGCCTTTAAGTGAAGCTACCTCTATGACTTCTTTGTTAGATTTCACGTTGGCATTGAGACTAGGTAATGGAACCGAATGCATAAAAGGGTTAAACAAAGTTTTTTTTTTTCGTCCTCTTAAATCTTGGTTGTGCAATTCAAATTTAGTCACACACACACACATGCACGCATGCACACACACACTAACTATAACTAACTAACCTCGACTTGCATAGATAAAAAAAAATCTGCCGTAATTGTGGTAGGTCTGTTTGCACTGCTATAAGCAAATATCTAAAAATACCAAATCATTAGGCTAATGTTAAATGTGAATTGAATAACAGGATTTTTTCCCTTCACAAAAAATGCTGAGCACTCACACATTTTTACCTAATGCATATTTTACTTCTACTTATAATACAGCTATGTAATTAGAATTATTTACCTAGTTTCCACTGTTCAAATGTTATTTCTTAAGTCAACTTGTGAAGTGATTGATGTTTTAACTAGAGCTGTGTGAATAGCAAAATTTTGGGTGCGAAGCGAATTCGAATAATAAAGATTGAGTGCGAATCGAATCGAATAATTTCGAATAATTTTCAAATATTTCTCAAACATTTTTTGAATAATTCGAAGTGAAATTACAGAAAAAGTTGCAGTGAATCCCTAAGTATGTTCTTGTGAGATAGCAACATGAAAGTGTTTCTTTTCGCGAGGTTGATGAAGCGCTGGTGGGGTCATATTTCATAGTTCTTTCTTATCAAGAATGAGGCAATGTAGAGGCCGAATTGTATTTATGTACATGATTTGGTGCAACCAAAGTGTTGCCGACAACACTTTACACGTGATAGGCAGAGATGCCATTTCCTCAGCCTCTCCTGTCTTTCAACTTCTGTGGAAGGCCAACTGATGTGGCAGACAAGGGTGTGCTCCCTTCAAGTCCGGAGTTCCAAATCTGCCTCGTAGACGTCGATATTAAGAACATCTGAAATTTTGGATGCTAAAAAGCTTCGGCGTCCGATTTTTCAGACTTCCTGCCCAAATTTCAGGTCCAAAACAGCATTAATTGAGCCCCCAACTCTGCCACATCTTTCATCTCCATATTGGAACCAGCGTTTTCTTGAGTTAATACATTTGCGACCGTAGCGGAGCTTGAAAGGCAGCTTTGCCGCAATACGGGGGTGTAATGAGGTGAAGCATATTGAAAATCTAGGGACCACTTCCAAACGGACGTTGACTGTCTCTTGGCTAAGTTGGACCGTAACGGACCTTGAAAGGCAGCTTTGCCGCAATACGGGGGTGTGATGAGGTGAAGCATATTGAAAATCTAGGACCTTTCAATCGGACTTTGTCTCTTGGCCAAGTTCGACCGTAACGGAGCTTGAAAGGCAGCTTTGCCGCAATACGAGAGTGTAATGAGGTGAAGCATATTGAAAATCTGAAGGGGTCACTTTCAACCGGACGTTGACTGCATTTGTCTTTGGGAAGTTCGAATAGTTCGAATAGTAAAATTTCAGTGCGAATCGAATCAAATAGCAAACACTATTCGAAAAATATTCGAAATTTCGTATATTCGCACACCCTAGTTTTAACTACAGGCAGCAAATGTTTCTGCTACTAGTAACCCGGGTGACTAATGATATTGGGGAACAGTAAAAAACACTGCTGCTTGCATTAAAGTGTGGTTTGAGTCTTGTCTTTAGCTGCACAAGCCTTATATATATCTGTCCTTATAAAATACAGAACATGGAAGAGGCACACACACCACACAAAAGAAAGAATGCCCTGCAATGAAAATTTGATATTAGGAATGCGCCTTCGTATGCTTATTTTGTCCTAGATGCATTTTTTTACTGCTTGAGAGCATATATAGTCTTGATATTATGCATCTGCATATAAAAGATTTGTATTTGTACACAACACAAATAGCACAGAACTGTCACAGTACATATTGTTCAAAAGACAGGAGCTTTTATTACTGCATAACAGTTTAAAAGAACGAATAGAAACACATGGCAGGTCACATTTTCTTCGAAAGACTAAAAGAAAGTGACAGTATTGTGAAATATTATCTCCTCCAATATTACCCAACATATTTTGAAATGTACCATGATATCGCTTGCATTAAGTGTATGTGTGTTGGAATGGCCTGGTCCACTCAGCAGAGAGAAATGACTGGTATCTCTGCAAGTGTGCAATGGTAATTAAATTTAATGACAAAATAAAATAAGGTTGGCTCGTGGTGTGAGGTGACTGAAGACAAGGTAGCAAGACAGTGTCAAGAAAGAGCTTAAAGCTCCAAGGAGTGGGGGAAAGATGGGTGATTGGACAAGTGGAAGTAGCATAAAAAGAACAGCAGCCTTCTAAGTAAATGAGATACAGAGAGTAAAGGAACGTCATTCCATATCTCCTCCATTCAAGGGCACTCACAGGATTTCTTCAAATCAACCAACTAAGCAGACAAAATGAAGTGCTGTCACTTTCTCCACATGAGATAACTATTTTAATTCGCAGTTGTTGTTGCACAGTGGCAAACAAGCCTTCTTTCTGAGTGTGAATTTTTCCCTCTAGGTGGGAGGTAGGCTGACTTTGCTGAATGTTTGACGAGCAGAACCAAGGAAGCTACATGTGTGTCGCAAGCAATCGTTATGGAACAGCACAAGGCCAGGCACCTTTGCAGCTAACAACAAGTATGCCTTCAGTTTTGCCATCGTTTATTTGTGTTCAGGAGCTCTCTTTATTGTATTAAATGTTCATCAGTGCACAGCATGTTTGCAACATTGTGTCAAGTTGCTCTTTTTCCGGTCATGTTTATATGTCTATTGAGAATTTAAAATCAGTCTCTGTTTTTAGCAGCAAGAAACAAGGTCTAAGTCAGGAAATGTCAGCACAACTAAAGGATCAATTTCTGTCGCTGATTGTAGTGCAGACAAAGCAACCGTTGAACAACTATGCTTAGTGTTTAAAGAGTGCATCACCCACCTTGTTCGGCGCCATGTTCCGAGCCTCTCAAGCAGTAATTTAAGCAAGAGGAAGAAGCCATAGATTAAAGGCCATCTTATTAAGCTTATCAAAAGTGCAAGAGGGCTCTCTCTCGATACTGCCAAAATAAATCGTATTATAACTTCGATAAAATGAAGAACTTGCCGGCACTTTATAAAATGAAGTTGAGAACTAGGAAAAATTATTTTGAGGCTTGGCCACTGACTTTCCTAATTATAAGAGGTTAATATGAAACGATGTGGGACAAGAAAGTGAGTCTGCCGAATCTACATCATGACGGCATGGCTGCAACTGAGAATAGCAATAAAGCCACTCTTTTCAATTACTTTTTTAAATTGGTTTTTCACCCTCCCACGCAGTTATGATTGAAATTTGAAAAGAGAAGAAGTGTTTGCCCTTGGGCCACTAGAGCTTTCATGTAATAAAATTGTGACACATTGATGAAGTAATGAAACTAACAGACAATAATGCCAAGGAAAGTATAGGGGATGTTATTTGTAGTAATTAGGATATAAATGTGAAGAAAGTAGTGTGGACGAAAAGATAACTTACCGCCGGCATGGTCCGAACCTGTGACTTTGAATAATGCGTCCGATGCTCTACTACTGACCTACAACGGCAGTCATCCTCCCGTCCAATTAATGGGGTATATATGTACATTTAAACCTAGGAGGGTTAGTCAACGCCGATCGCAGCCATGGCGGCAAGTGTGGAATGCTCTTTTTCTGCCTGTTGGCATCATGTAGCACGTGACTCCAAGAAAAATGAGCCCTTAAAAGTCATCCTCTTTCCTTCATTCATAGTGAGGGTCTCGTTCTGGCAGACTTGATGCTTTCAGGTAGTATGTGAGGGATTATCGGTCAGCTTCCAGCTCGTAAAAAAGATCACATGCTGCGTACACTAACTTGATTGACCAAACAGATTCCACACAGCTTCAGAATGACCTTAATCACGTAGAGGTAGAGTGTAAAATATAATGTACCAATAAGTGTGTTCACGTCAGCTGAAGGTATGAAATTTGTGTGTCTTTAGATTAGTTTTTGCTGTAACCTGTGATAGGTACCAGGACCTGATAACACTGAAGAAGACATGCAGTTTGGGTGAGTTGGTAGGTTTTCCATGATAAATATAAAAGGGACGAAAGAAAGAAGTAACACTATCGGTCATGTGAACTGTAACAGTTCTGTGCGATGATGTATTTATACATGAGCTTTATGACAATAGCTTGTTTTATTGGTTACTCTGCCACCTTTTACAGGAAGGAACATTCCTTCAGTGCACATTGAACCGGAGAGACAGACGTGCGCCAGGGAGAGGATGCAAGTTGCGTTGTATTGCAACAGGAACCCACACCAGTAATAAATTTGCAAAAGTTGGGAGCAACTTCACTCATAGGCACATTGTAAGTGCATTTCTCTTCATTATGTATAGACCCTGCCTGCTTTTATGTACTACATCCATTCGTTTCATAATTTGGATATACCCACTCTTGCTGTAGACTAGCCACGATTGTGTAATCACCTGCCAGTATAGCTTAGTGGCTGTGGTGTTTTGTGGCTAAGCTTGAGGTCGTGGATCGTATTCCAGCCACAGCAGCCTCTTTTCGATGTGGGAATAATGCAAAAAAATCTTGTGTGCTTCAATTTATAAGTGCATGTTAAAAAAAAAACCCGAGTTGTCTAGATTAATCCAAAGTCCCCCACTAATGTGTGCCTTGTTTAATAGTGTGGTTTTGGCACATAAAACAACACCATTTGGGCTAATTGGTAACGATTCAGCTTAAATGTAAAAATGGGGCGCAGTACAAAACAGGGACAAAAGAAGAGAATGACGACACAGGCGCACAGTCGCAGCTGGAAGTTTATTAAAGAGGCGACACATATATAGCTTACACATTAAAGCCCGTGATATGGTTTCTCTCGCCTAAAGACAGAATGACTTTCCACCTTATATTTGTGAAGGCACATGCATCACAACGAAACCCCCCCCTCCTTTTTTCGTTGTGACGCATGTAAGGCACATTATTTTTTCTAGTATAATGTGTACTTTTTAAAATACATAATATTACATGTGCCTTTTGGGGAGAAAGACTTTTTCTAAACTGAGTGTGTTACAAAGTAATCAGCATATCACAATAATCTGTAATCAGAACTGTGGGCAGTGCAACATGAATGTTCTAAACCCATTTGAGCAAAAGTTATGGTATGTTGAACATTCCCAATGAGTCCATTTCAAGCTGGGATTTCACTTGAATTTATGCAGAATGCTAAAAAAATATGAAAATTAAGGAAACAGGGAATATGAAGAAATTATTCATACCTTCGGCTGTCAAGAGAAATGCAAAAGATAGAAAATAGAAGGTATATTGAAGCAGAAATACTTTATCACAACAAAGGTGTAGAATTAAATGAGGGGGCTCATTACCCACACATATATGAAATAAGACAAATTATTGAAAACAAATGGAAGAAAGGTTGCCCTATTCATGACACCGTTATCATAGGTCATTATCCTTTTGCATTAATGATGCAAATTTCCTGCTATTCAAATTGACCAATGTTTCCGTCACAGATGTATGGTGATTCTAATTTTTATTACTTTAGACTCTGTGAAGTGTTTAGTGAATTTTCATGTATTTCAGGATCACTAAACTGCTGTCTCACACAAAAACGCGAGTCTACTGCTGTAACTTTGCATAAACAAGTACTCCAACTGCAGTGTTCTTGGTCACAGTCAGACAGAAAGTACTTAAATAACAGAAATTGAAAAAACGGTATATGACTGACATGCAGTAATATTCATTGAGAGAGAGAAGACAGAAAAAAAAGATACACCTTTATTCCAAGAATGTAGCTTTAGATAGGTGTCCTTAGTCCAGGATGCCTTGAGGTTGGAGCTGGCCAAGACTCTCTCCCCAAAGCTTGTTGGCGTGTGAAGGGTTGGGGCTTTTAGAGGAGTTATCTGCAGCCTCCTACTCTATGAAGGGTTCTCTGCAGAAGCGCCAATGTGGAGAGAATTGTGAGTGATTTCTGGTTGAGTGTTGATCTGCAGGGCCCAGAGTAATCTCTCCTGCTCTCTAGGCAGTGACTTATGTGCAGAAAGGTACGTTCTGCGGGATAGCTTGTAATGTGGTGTGATGTTGTGGAACGAGATTATTTGATTCAACCTGTATGGTATTGGCACCGGTATGAATGAGTGCCAGTTTAAGTGCCAGTTTAAGGTCGTACTGAACTCAGTGCTCTTGCTTTACATGCACTACTTTTGCAGGTGGAAGGTGACACACTGACAATTGAACAAACAGTTGTCCAAGATCGTGGTCACTACATCTGCTTGGCAGAAAACAGAGAAGGCATAGCTCGAGCCACTGCTGTGCTGGAAGTGGATCGTAAGCTTGCATTTTTTGCTAACTGATAATTCTCGACTTTTTATTAAAGAGTCTTTGGGTGTATAAGGCCATCAGTCCTAGGCACATTTTATAACATGCCTAAAGAAAAGCTTGCAACAAGACAGGATTATCCTGCAGAAGCCAAAGAAAAATTCTGAGCCTTATGAGTATGAGATGCAATTTACGCATTAAGATACTTTTGATGCTATGTAAAGCTGCTTACAGCAGGTTGTTTAATACATTTATCTGTTGTGACAAATGGGTAGCATGTATATATTTATATAAACATCTTTGCTTGAAGATTTCTGGACTGCACCTTTTTGTCTGATGTCATTAATTTCATTGACAGGTGTGGGGCAAGTCAGTGCGTACATAAATAGCTGCAGGCAAATAAGCATGCAATTAAGCCAGATGTAAGCATGTACTACGTGCATTTGAAATTGTCAGCTCTGTAAGTGTTGTGGTGCACGTCCCAAGCCAGGCTCTTTCTCCTCAGCTTTTTTCACTGAGCAGTTGAGGCTTAAGCTCCACCTTCCACGCCCTCTGCCGGCGTACCATAGATCTCAAATAATACGTTCTGTTTTTGTCTGGTTGATCTTTGAGGTGCCACCACAAACCAGGCTGCTCGTATTTTATTCCCTGTACAAATGCCAAGAAGCCTATCACATCGGTTGCATGAGTGACTTTCCAAAACAATGAAAGAAGGGAATGGATCAAGGGCTAGTTTCTTTTTAGCGCAAGCTATTGAAGCCAAGGAAGGCATAGGGGACATTATTTGTAGTTTTTTTTAACTCTTGTAATTATGACATAATGGAAACGGATTACCCTTGCAGTCCGAAACATTTACCCACTTGCGACCGTTCTGGTCCAGAAATATTGTGCCAGCTTTGAGCACCATGAAAGAAGAACAACCATGCAAGAAAAACTCATTGGACGTTTACCTTTGCAGTTGATATTGTGCGTAGTCTTTCAGCAATACTTGGGCAGTGTGTGGTGCCTGACTGCAGACCCCTGTGGCCGTGTGGCATTGCCGGGAGGGGCCCGACACAGAATGCAAAGGGTTAGAACCTACAAGGGCAGAACCTACAACCTTCGGATAATGCATCCAATGCTCTAAGAGTTGAGCTACGACCACTGTCGTAGCCTAATTGGAGAGCACTTTAATGTTGCAAGCCTTAATTTTAATAATAAGTGGTGAACAATAATTAGCATGAGAGTGACCACAAAGGTGCAGTACAGTTGAACCCCTCAATAACGAAATTGCCGGGGAAGTGAGTTTTGTTCGTTATTATGAAATTTCGTTGTTGCTAAAAAGAAAAATACGCACACCAGTTACTTCGCACAGCCAAAATTACTTGAGAAGTCACTTATCTGGCTCTGTTTCACGTTGTTCTGAAGGAGTTTGATGGCTGGAGCTCACAGTTTAATAAGCTTTGCATAGCTTCGTCATTGTCGCGGGCCCCGAGGAAAAGGCGAATCATTTCAAAAGCATCAAGAACTTCGCACGAGCTTACGTGCCTTACGTGTTTTGTTGTTTTCCTCATTCTCGTCATCACTCATATTTTTTTGCGCGCTCCTTTGATGATAGTGTCGTTGCTGACTCTTCGTGCACATCTGGTCAGCGTCAGCACACAAAAAGTCATGCAGTTTAATAGCGTCGTGTTGAACTTGTGGCTATCATCGTCATCCTCAGTCTTAATGTTATCATCATCATCCAACTGAGTGTAAACAGCAATGGTCGCACCTATGCTTGTTGGTGGAAACGTATGTGCCCGACTTGTTGAATGAGCTGTGCTGCAATTTCCAACACAGTTATTCTGGATTCTTTCACTATGGTACATGAGAATTTTGGCCCATAAAAGCGTGATAACTGTGACCAGGATCAAACCTGTGACCTTGAGCTGAGCAGTTAGTTTTGATCTCTGCAGCCTTATCGTGAGGAACATGTAGCATCACCTAGCAGCTAAATTTCGTGAGGAAATTTTGCTTTAAAAAAATTACTACCTTATTAACGAAACTTTCATTTAACTTTTTATAAAATTAGTGAAGTAAATAAATTCATCTTGGTCTGTGGTATGTTTTTTAAACTTAGTTCTGAGAGTTTCGTCCAGGGGCGTAGCTAAGGGGGGGGTTGGGGGGTTCAAATTTTTCAGTTTGCTTGCGTATATAGGCACGCACACATACAAACGCACGCACGAACATACATAAAGAATGGTTGAACCCCCCCCCCCGAAAAAAATTTCTGGCTACGCCCCTGGTTTCATCATATTTGACTTCTTTTTAAGTACTTCTACATAAATGCTAGGCCATACTAAACTACCAGACTGCTCGTGTTTATAAGTAATTTACGTACTAAACTGGCTTAGTGAAATAGCAAGTTGAAATGTGCAAGAGATGAGAATGTGAAGGCAATTTTGAGTATAAGCATGCACTTTAGCAGATGCAATAATGCTTCTTTTTTTTTTTCTCTCACTTCTAGGGCGGGAGGTTCCACTTGTGGAGATCTACCCCAAGAACATACCTCCACTTCACCATGGAGACACTGCATTTCTGCAGTGCAGACCCACAGCTGGGATACCAACACCGACAGTGGAATGGACGCGGGCTGACGGCAGTCCTTTCACTCCCAGCACCGAATTGACTGGTCCTGGAATAATTCGGTAAATACCTTGTACATGGAAGGTTCTTAGTAAATGAATGCTCTTACTACCTGCAGTAAATAACAGTAAAAAATGCAGTAAATAAAAAGTTTGTTCAAGTTGCTTTATTTTTCGTCCACTTTGGTGTCCCACTGAAGGTGTGTGTCAAATTGGGCCAGTTGCTTGGAGTGTAAAGCAAACACCTACTGCTGTAACAAGGCAGGAAATGCAAGACCTAGTGCAGTGTTGGTCTTAACAAAGTTGATTTTACATGGAATAACTTGTCTATGATGCCTATTTATGCCTTTTGTTGATGTCCATGTGCGAAAAGAGCAAGGAATGGACCAAAGTGGTCTAGCCATTTGCACTTAGAACTTGCCCCCACACACATACAACACAACTGAATGAAGCTGCCGGGACTGGCATATTAAGAAGGGAGTGCAGATTCAGAGACGTGTTTAATTCTTAAATTCTTAGAAATGAGACACTGCTTTCAGTTTTTTGCATGCACAATTCTACGATTACAATTTGCCTTTTTAGGAACTTGGAACAGCTGGATGTCATAATCAGCACACTCTTTGTCAGTGTATATATATTGACTGTCTTTTTTTGTTTTGTTTTTTCTTTCAGATTTACTAGATTCTCCAAGGATGAAGAAGGAACATATGTTTGTTCTGCTGAGAATGCAATGGGCAAGTCACTGCGCAAACGGCACTAAAGTTGCAGGGTGAGTATGAAAATTTTGTTTCAGGTACATACTTGCATTTAAGCAATAGATTGCAGAATTTCAAACTCATATAATCAAGTATGAGTTTTAAAATATAGTTGAGAGCAGCACTAATATAGAAAACTGCCTAGCATGGCAGCTTCATGAGCAGATTTTCTTGCCATCTGTGGTAGACATAACACAAGTGTACACTGGTTGGCAGTGGGAGCAAGGTGTGAAACCTCCAGCAAAGAAAACTTGAGTAAGATATTCAGAGACATCTGTTCTCTGAAGAAATCGCACTTTCATATACACTGCGGTGAGCAATTTTTCTTATCTCACAGTCACTATACGACTATAGCTTAAAAAGCCACAGTTTCGCAGCAAGGGCGAAGCAATGAATGCGATAGCAACAAATTAGAATGTCACATGAAGAACGGAAGCAGCTCGATACTTCCAGCGCACCATTGAAGCGCAAAGGACGCAGAAAAAAACGCACACTGGACGAGCGCAAACTAACAACGGTCACAGTTCGGCACTTGCAGCGTGCTGCTCAAACACAACGAAGGACGCTCGAAAAGAACGCACAGGTATACATAGGATAAGCGCGAACAAACAACTGTCACAGCTGTTACTTCTTCGTGTTCAAGCAGTGTGCTACAACCCAACGCTCTTAGATATTTTTTTTCTTGAAAAGTGCGACGCGTAGAGTGAACCCTCCACGTCTCCTGTCTCGCGGTGGCGTTTGATGCACTGTTTACCCGGCGTTCCACATCGCGAGTGAGTACAGAAATGGGCCACTTTTTAGTGCGTGCCTCAAGGGCAGTTTTCACACTGAGGCAAAATCCAGGAGCATTGCTTTAAAGCACGCCCTTCTACCGCCGAGCTCTGACTACCACCAGCGGTAAATGGTGTATATATATATATATCTCATCGTTAGTGTTCCAAAGAACAGATGGCGCGGGGTCTAGTTGTCTAACGCGCTGCGCTGCGGAGCGAGGGGTCGCCGGTTCGAATCCTGGTGGCGCGCTTCGGACTTTTTTCTTCTGATTTATTTTCCTTTCTGGCTTTTATTTGTATATCATACATATCCGGACATGACGGCGACGGCAACAGCGACAGCAAAAATTCGCCGAAAGTGTCCATATAATTGATATCGTAATAAAACTAAAATCTGCAGCAGTTTTCAAGTGGTGCACATTTATTTAAAGCAGCTATTGATGATAGGCATTTTTGATAGCAATTATCAGGATGTGAGATGATCCTTGGTAGGTGGGGCGATTACCACTCATCTGTTTCTCTGGCTGGCAGTAATCTCAGTGCAGCTGGGCTATAGGTGGGCTGTGCATTCCATACGCAAGTAATGCTGTGCCAGAGTGTAATGGCTGTGGCTTGTGTGCATGGTCTTCTTGTGCCCCTATGTTCATGGTCTCACAATTTCAGTGACGCATTGAAGCGAGAGGTAATGCAGAGCATTTGCTCACTTCCACTTGTGCTGTTCATCTACCAGCATTGTGGCCAAAATATTCAATCATCGAGTGAGATTTGTATGCTTGCATGCAAGCGTGTGACAACAAGCTTGTTCATTTATTTAGCCAGTTAATGTTTACTGCAATTATATACAGCCACTACTTGATGTAGTTGTACTACACACTGAAGGATACACTGAAGTACATTGATGTACTGCATTGAAGGAAAAGGACATATTTAGGGTGTCTTTCTGACACACAGCAATAACGTCATCTAACCTGTATCTATTTCCTTGTGTTATCACCGTGCGCGCCCGGTACTTCCAGGTCACAAGGGTATGTGCGCCATCAACATGACATTGCATTCTTGACAGGCAAGTAGCGAGTGCATAATGTTTAGAGAAAGGAAGTGCAAGCTCGTCAGATGATAATTATTGTTGTGTGCAGAAAGATGCCCCAAATCTTCTCTTTTTCTTCAGAGTGTAAACAAAGTAACAGGGCATGTACAGACCAGAGAGCAGATGAATAAGTGCATTTGTAGCATCCTTCTGCTCTTACCTGCTCTCCCATGTGCCATCATTTATTTAGCTTCAACATGTACCACCCAGCCCAGTCAGCACTCTTGTTTGATACATTGCTCTCTCAATCATGCTTTGCCTTTTGGCCTACATACTTTTGGCTTATCCTGTCAAACCAACATACTAATTCACACCATCTTGTAGCCTTCTTGTGAATGAATTTCCTTTCTGTCACAGCCAAAGGAGTTCGGAGGACATTAGATGTTCAATATTTTCAGGACGACCATTTGTGCGCATCCTTCAACAAAACCCTTTATGTGAGGGTTGGTGACCAGATCAGGCTGGACTGCATCGCTGAGGGTGATCCAAGCCTACGTTACCTGGGAGCGCATTGGCCAGCCCATCACCACTACTCCAACATCGATGAGCTGCAGGTGGCACCACCCACTCTGTTCATCGTGTGGCACCTTCAGACAGTGGCATCTACGTCTGCAAGGCTGCAAACCATGGAGGGGTGTCTGAAGAGAGGATTGAAGTTACCGGTGCGTATGCATCTAAAGGAAAGTGGCATGGTGTACTAGGGTTGAATAGGCATATCTATTAGGGCATAAAATGCTCGCATTAGCATTAGCATGTTCCACATTCTGTGTCTTTGTAGAACACTATTTGAATGAGCACTATATAGCAGAGCACACCCCTGCTCCGCCTTAACTTGACCCATCGTCTTACAGATAAAACGGAGAGAAAATGCAGCGATACCTCGTTTATCAACCCTCGTTAATTCTGCATATCGAATAGTTCGAACTTTTTCTTCGTATGAGCAGGCACTTGCATTACTTAATAGCACATAAGTCTCGATTTTTATTTACCACACACCATGCATTTCAAATAACCTTCAGGAGCATGGCAAGCATGAAATGCCTTAAGTGTAAATGCATAAAGCAGTACCGTGCTCGGTTTCAATAAAAATGAAGAGGTGCATTGCCATAGTTGTCAGGAGGAATCCTATGAGAAAGCAGAAACGCCTGAATGCCTCGTGCTTATTAGTGCCATTTATAGAACTTATTTTTGCATTTACTGCCACTCACGACACTACCTTGACCACTTGCCTTCAGAACCGAGTCGGAATGCACAGTCACTGTGGATGCGTCAGGACTAGAGCTCTGCGAATAGCAAAATTTTGGGTGCGAAGCGAATTCGCATATTGAAGTGTGAGTGCGAATTGAATCGATATTTTCTAATATTTCTCGAATATTTCTAGAATATTTTTCGAATACTTCCAAGCAAAATTGCAGAAAAAAAAGTCAGAGAGGATTCCTAAGCATATTCTTATTAGATAGCAACATGAAAGTGTTTCTTTTCGCTAGGTTGATGAAGCACTGGCGGGGTGGTGTTTCATGGTTGTCTTATCGAGAATGAGGCAATGTAGAGGCCGATTGTATTTATGTACATGATTTGGTGCAACCAAAGTGTTGCCAACAACCCTTTACACGTGATAGGCAAAGATGCCTTTTCCTCAGCCTCTCCTCCTCTTTCAACTTCTGTGGAAGCCCAACTGATGTGGCAGACAAGGGTGTGCACCCTTCAAGTCCGGAGTTCCAGATCTGCCTCGTAGACGTCGGTATATAAAAACATCTGAAATTTTGGATGCTAAAAAGCTCGGCTTCCGATTTTTCGGACTTCGTGCCCAAATTTCAGGTCCAAAACTGCATTAATTGAGCCCCCACCTCCGCCACTCTTCATCTCCATGTTGGAACCAGCGTTTTCTTGAGTTAATACATTTGCGACCGTAGCAGAGCTTGAAAGGCAGCTTTGCCGCTATACCGGGTGTGATGAGGTGAAGCATATTGAAAATCTAGAGACCACGTTCAATCGACGTTGTGTTGGCAAAGTTCGACCGCAACGGAGCTTGAAAGGCAGCTTTGCCGCAATACCGGGGTTGATGGTGAAGCATATTGAAAATTTGAAGGGGTCACTTTCAATCAGACGTTGACTCTATTTGTTTTTGGGAAGTTCGAATAGTTCGAATAGTAAATTCCAGTGCGAATCGAATCGAATAGCAAACACTATTCGAAAGTATTCGAAATTTCGAATATTCGCACACCCCTAGTCAGGACACATTGACAATGACTGCGGTTTTGTCTGCACTGGCTGTGGCAAAAAGCATTTCATTCTGACTCAGCCTGGGCACACTTTAAAGTTATTGTTTATACTTTCTTTTTTCCTTCTTGCAATCTGTGCTTGGCTTTTTTTTTTAAATGTTAATGCTTGTCAATGTTAATGGCATATCACCCATCTGTACTTTATTATGTACAGTTGAAACTCGATCTAACGTGACGAGGATTCTCGAATTATTTCGTTAAATCGGGACGCTCATAAAGTTGACAAAGGGATTTCTTGGCTCTTCGAAATCTGAAGTTACAATGTAGTGACAACCAAAAGCTACCAGGCCACTGTTCTTGCCACCAATCTACTTACTCCTGTGCATGTGAAAAGTCCTGAGGGTGTCTCTGACATGGAGCCTCACTTGTCGGCCAGACTTAGGAGGCAGCATGTCCGGGCAATGCAGGCCAGAAAGACGGTTACACGAAGTAATGAGCGCGAACGACATGGGAGACGTGGAGAACAAATGAAGTGATAGTGTGAGTAGGCCAATTAAAAAGTTCCAAGGAGACGATCAGTGCCATGAAATCGCGAAACCAACCACTGCCGCTTGTAGCACCATCCGATTACGTAAGAGCGCTACCGCTGCCGAGTCCATTGCTCCATGCATGAGCGTGGTGCAGCCTCATGAAATCAAAGCTAGGGCCGTGGGTAGGGAGCCTAGACGTTTTAATGCGATAGTGTTAGTGTGCACGCTTAAAGAAAAACCCATCTCTGCAGAATTGGATAGAAACACGCTTTTTATCCAGGTATTTCTGGAAGAACTTCGTTACAGATCGGGTTTGGCGGCCAAGCTAGTTTGTTAGTTTGGGTAGATGATAACACTGAGCCCTATGGGTATTTGCTGGGAAAGTGAAATTCTTCATTAGATGGGGAACTTTAATCAATTCAGGTTTTGTTAGATAGTTTTAACTGTATTTGTATTTCAATGTTAATACCTCCCCCTACACTAATGCCCACACGGGCGCTGCAGGTATTGTATTGTATATGTATATAAACAAATCGTGGAACACATTGTAATATGTTAAACGATGAACAAGGCTCTCTTTCTTATGTTTTCAGTTGAAGGGAACCGCCATTCACATTCCATTCCAAGCTGGTGGCAGATGATAGAGTTGTGACTGCTTCAATTGGAAAAAGAGCAGAGCTTCGCTGCCACATTGAAGGTTAGTTACCTTTAGCATTTCTCCTTGCTTCTTGTGTCAGTTTTCTGTGGTGCCCGAGCATGCGGTGTGATGTGAGAGAATCTTTTATATAATGTGAGGTATGTCTGAACCCAGTAGTTACAGTTTAATCTCGTTATAACGAACACCGATATAGCATGTTATTGGTTATAGCAAACTAAATATAATTTTGGTAGGTCACGCTTCATTTCCGTGACATTTATACTTTCTATATAATGAAACCGAAAACGCGAGAACAACCATGATATCGGCTGCAACGAAGAAATATTTGGATCACGCAAGGCTCTAAACTCTAAAGGCAGCTTAAAAATCAAATAAATATTAAAAGACAATTTGCAACCACATTTTTTAAAATATTGGTAGTGACATTAAAATGTGGTTAAGAAAGTTGCGGAAAACTTCATTCTGCACAGTGCTGAAAGTCGCCAGATGAAGACTACATCACATTACATGGGATACCAGACTTTCAACTAGTTTATTTCCAGTACATCACTCAAATATATCTTCAAATGCATGTGCACATATTAGAAAATACCTAGATATATTTGCGTAACATATCTTTAATCCATACCTCTGTTTAATGCAGTATTGATGGAGTTGCATTTGACTCACCTTAGCACTGTTTTACATGCATGGTGCTTTAACAACAGCGCAAAGGACGAGACCAAGAAAGAAAGACACAAATGATGCTGTACTTGCAACTGGAAGAAATGGAAGAAAGATTTAGCTTTTAAAGCCAGATAACAAGCATGAGCACATGCTCATTCTAATTTCAACCAACTCGCCCATCTGCCATCTGTTTTACATCACCTGCATCTTTTTCATTTCAGGAACATCTCGTCCTCTTCAAATTGTTTGGTCAAAAGTCTTGCCCGATGGCAACTTGGCAGAAGTTCCTTCAGACAATGGCATTGTGCACTTTGAGCGTGCAGGCAAGTGATGCAGGCGTCTATGCTTGCCAGGGCAAAGAAGATGGTGCTGCCATACTGGACACCCGTGTTACACTCGCTCTAGTGGGTAAGGCCTAAGTGCATTATGGCATCCTTGTTGCCCAATTTTGGTGGCTTAAAATGCTCTCATTGTGGCACCAATTTCTTTTTTTTAATGCTTCTCTCAGGAGTGTGGTCAAAAGGCGAGTGAGTTATTAATAATCTTTGCTCAAGAACACCTTTTTGAAAAGTGCTTGGTGTGTTTAGCACATAGTACTATTTCTCTGCCCAACAAGAGGTTGCATGGGACGTATAACCAGATGTATACGTTAACGAGCATGAATCATTAAATTTTTTTTAGAAAACTTTTAATAAACGGCCTCCATACTGCTCAGCTTATTGGTGAATTCAGGTTAACGGAGGTTGTCTTGTCGAGACAGCCTCTGATCTTTTTTATGTGGCCACAGAACCTGAATGTTCATTTCGTAGAGCTGGTTGGCATTGGCATGACATGCACTTGTGGCCCAATTTATGGTCAGAACATTGGGCTGCTGGTTGTAGTTGGTAGAAAGTTCACGTGTTAGTACTTCCCTCTTGCGCTTTTTCCAAAGATCCTATCACACTGCTTGAATCGATTGTTAGTTTCCGTTCATTCAACCACCTTCCTCTCCTATCAACTCTTGCTTCGTTTAGGCAGACCACTTGGTATGGCTTTAGTTTCCTGGCACACTCTCTTTGTCGCATAATTTTGTTGCCTGCTCTTTCCCGCAAAATTTGTCTGCTGGAGATTGTTCACATGTAATTAATCTGTCTGATACGCCATGGCCATAGAGAAAAGGTGCTACAGCTATGCAACTCTTTTGCTCTTTGTAGTTAGCATTTTCTAAATAATCCTTGTCTTTGTTTTCCTGTCTTACTTTATCTACTGCTTCTTGCTCTGGATAGCTCCGCCTCGAATTCAGCTGAACCCGACCCAGCAGACAGTACGTCCAGGCCACCACGTGTACATCCAATGCTCGGCCATCGGGGAGCCGCCCATCACGTACCATTGGACAAGGCAGGGTGGGCAGCTGCCTCCAAGCACTGTGCAGAGGGATGGCCTGCTCGAATTCCGTGGTATCTCGATCTCGGATGCTGGTCGCTATATCTGTACAGCTGCCAATGCTGCCGGAGAAGCTGAAGGGGTTGCTGATGTCAGGGTCACAGGTATGTGTACTGCCTGTAGCCATTCATATAAATAAGAAACACTTTGTTCTTTATTCTTTATTCGTACATATCCCTGCTTTGCCTAGAGGCAGGGGGGTTACAAATGTGAAAAAAATGCATACTCATTGTCACTGCACACTTGCTCAGACGTCACACCTATTCCACTGATTAATAGTTTTAAAAAAAAAACGAATTTGTGTAAGTTCGTCCGGGCCCAGCATGGCCTTATTTTGTATTTGTGATCGGTGCGTTCAGATATATAATCTGGCTGTTTTAAGTAAATGTCTCTATCAATTGCCGTTTTTCTATATCTATGGTGATGGTGCTACTGATACAGCACTACTGTTGACTACACAGGGCCTGACAACAGCCACGTTTTTAATTTGCTTGCAAAGTGCAAACAGTGCACTTTTGTAATGCTGCTACTCATACATATTGAATATCAAGAGCCTGAAATAACGTGAAGAAAACTTATTCTCTCTGTTACATGTTTTATCCGTAACTTTGTGTTACATTGTAAATTTTCATTTGCTAGTATAAATAAAAGGATGTGAATTGTAACATTTAACTCCTAATAATTAAATTGAAGCCATTTCTAGAAGGTGCAATAAAATATTGATTGCTCTGCATCCTACACGTGTCAAGAAACATCAGATTTTTTTTTATCTGAATGAGAGCTAGAAAGTTCCTTACATAGCACTGCAAGTGCAAGCCTCTTTCATTCAATGAAAGTCTATGAGGTGGACAGCAATAAATGTTTACCACAAGTGGAAAACTTTGATAGCTAAATACTTTCTTGCAGAGGGTGTTGAAATCGGATCACTGCGAAAAGAAGAGACAGCATTTGTGGGCTCAAACATAGAGCTGCGCTGTCCACTGACGGGCTCCCCTGAGAGAATTGAATGGACAAAAGACACCCATGCCTTGCCACCAAATGCTAGACAAGTGAATGGAGAACTCTGGTAACCTGTTATTTCACTTTGTCACATCTTTTTTTTTTCTTTGCTTACATAACATTGACAAGCTTGTTGTTACTGCCTGCGTGCAGCATTTTGTGGCCTTATCTGTATGACAAGTCATATAATGCAATTAAAAATGATTTTTTTTTCACACATACTGCCGGCCTTGCTTTCAAATTTCAATAGGTTTCAAATTACAATAACTTATTAAATACAACAGCTACAACAAGTGAATCTAGAATTTAAGCTTCATGAGTAAAAATGCACATCAAGTGGCAATATGATGCAGGGCATTAGTACTAAAATGCATATAATAATGTGATGTGTGGAAATAAAACAGTACAGGTCACCAATATTACTATGAAAGGAAGTACGATTTCTTTTGTTGTTAACACTAGAGTTATGAAGATGAAAACGGTGATAGGAATGCACCTGACAGCTGTTTTATCGGCCTAATGCTTAAATGAATGAGCAAGGTGCCTACAGAGATGCACAATCTCATCTCACTCTATGATCACAGGTTTTCGTAATGCTGTCGTAATGAACAGCACAAACAGAAATGAGCAAACGTGTTGAGTAGTTTCTCAGTTCTGTGAGGTAATGTGAGCTGCAGTATTAAGTATGCAGAGATCTGGGGATCCCAGCGAAGACAGTGGCACGAAGCGACCTGCTCGCTCAGCTTTTGCAACCACCCCGGACTACTTGCAAGACATTGCGATGCCGTTGAGAAGTTTTCACTTGGAGTTTCCCTACAATTGATTTCAGTTTAAAAGTTGACATGTGAACCCTTTTACATGTTTTATTCCTTTCATAGTCCTTTGGCATATTGTGGCAGACTGCTGCACCACTTACCATTGTGTTCCGCAAGGGCTGTGAGTAGTTAATATGCGGTAATGGTTTAAAATGAAGTAAGTTTTTGTCTTTCACCGAACTGCTGTACTAAGTCCTTGCAGTGCCTAAGTGCAGGAAGCAGCAAGCTGGCTAGTGGCATCAGAATTGTGGCTATATGGGCCTGCTGGTCCTGCATCAGCAACAACAGGTAGCGCCAATAGCACAAACACAAAAGAAGATGCAAGACGACGTGATACGAACTCCAACTACATCGTCGTTTATTTTCTACCAGACATGTTTATGTTGCCCATCACAATCACAGATGTACGCATCACTTTCTTAGAAAGGATAACTCTTTACCACACATGTGTACAGATCGAGTGCTTACACACCCAGAACCCAGTAGTGCAATCTTCTCTGCCTCTATAATTTCATGGGTAAGCTTGTCACCACTTGTGCTGACAACACTACGCTGCACAAGAAGTAGCTCGCAGCCACATGAACTGCAATGAATGGCAAGCCAGGCACGACGCACTTTTTTTACATTATTAGTATGTTCTCTTAAACAATCATTTATACATTGTCCTGTCTGTCCTACATATTGTGTATGAGAAAATGGGAGAATACTGTACACCACGTTGGAAGCACAGGCCACGAATGAAGTAGTGTGCTTCTGGTTACGCACATGTTGCATGTGACCTCTCTTATGTAATTAGCTTCTGAGGTGAAAACACAACTTTGACCTCCGAACAACCTGCATTTTTCTTGATATTATGCAAAGTCTTATGAATATACAGAATGTCAGTGATTTTTTCATTTGAGTGTCAAACGATGTGACATCTGAACAATTGACGTCCTTCGCATCAGTGATTCAGCAATGAAACACTGTACATGCATTGAGTACCCTGCCTGTGACAACAGCTTAGATTGGTAACAGAGCGCTAATATGTCATCTTGTGTCTTCTTTTGTGTCCGTGTTATTTGCGCTGCAAATTGTCGCGTTAAAGAGACATGGCGTGCAAACACGGACACAAGAGAAGTCAAGACACCACAAACGCCTTCTCTCTTGTGTCCGTGTTTGCACGCCCTGTCTCTTTAACATGAATACTTACCAACTACTCAGCTCTCTGTTATTTTAAGCAAATTGTCGCGCTTGACATCAGCCATGTAACGGGGATCAAACTCAATGCCAGCTGGTTACCAGTTCACAGCATTCGGAAGCATAGACATGTTGTCTGAAAGTCTCATCGATGAGCCTTACTTAAAAAATTTCTAAATTACTAAATTACTAAATTATGTGGTTCTTGTGTGAAATTTCTAAATTATGTGTTTTTATAACCAGATTGCTAGTGTTCCAAGAGCTGCTGGTATATGATTTTCATTGTTTAAACTTCACTCCAACTGCAGGATTAAGGACGTGCAACAAAGCAACGAAGGAAGGTACATCTGCAATGCCATGACAGGGGACAGGTTGAGCTCCAGAGACTTCGTCATCCTTCATGTCAGAGGTGAAACCTTTTGGTTACCTCACAGGTGGATTTACTGAGCATGCAGAGTGGTGCATGTCATGCCTAGGATGTTCTTGATGAGAGCAAAGTTAAGGGGCCTACGTAGTGACATCAAGTGCATGTAAACTTCTGGCTGTGTATTGTGTAACACAAGTATTTTGAAGCATGACAAATGCTGCATGCTACAAATGTCATGCAAGGAATGAGAATATATGCACATAATTTCTGCTAGAATACAGACATTTGTGTTCCATGATTGTGTTAATAATTGCCCATCTAGGAAACTTGAATTCATATAACATATACTGCTGTAGTGGGGGCTGTTTGTAGGCCCAAGCACAAAAGTTTTTAAAGCAAAGGATCCGAGAAAAGGAAAAAGCAGGAAAAAAATTTTGCTGAAGGGCGTCAATTAGTCTATCTCTGAATCGGTACTGCATATATTCCCCTGTGCAGCTGTCGCACTGCATGTTTGTACACCAGGCAATGCAGCAAAAGTGACAGGAGAATTAACGATTTTGTTATTTGGATTTCTTAAAAACTTGTATGGTTTGTTGTTTGAGCATTGCATTCCTTCAGTAATAATTAATAATTGTTGGGGTTTAATCTCCCAAAACCACAATATGATTATGAGGGACGGTGTAGTGGAGGGCTCCTGAAATTTTTACCACCCGGGGTTCTTTAATGTGCACCCAAATCTAAGTACATGGGCCGCAAGCATTTTCGCCTCCATCAAAAATGCGGCCGCCGCGGCCGGGATTCGATCCCGCGACCTTCGGATCAGCAGTCGAGCACCATAACCACTAGACAACCGTGGTGGGTTGCATTCCTTCAGTAACACAGATTTTTTTAGATGAATGTAGTTTTGAATTTTCATCTTTTAAATCTTTTTTTTATATGTATTTGAACATTTACTGCAGTTTCAATGTAGCAGGGATTTCTGGATTTGACTAATTATTCCCATCCTTGTGTGTGTCTCTACTAGTTTACGAACCCACAAGAAATTAGCAGCTGCATTCATTAACAATAAAGAGCTTCAAATAAATACCAGTGCCTGCAGTTGCATTTGTTTGCTTTTGTATTAAATTCTTTCAGTGAGTTTGCTGATGTTGTTAGAAATCAAAATAAAACAAAGCCCTGCTGTCTACTACATTCACTTATGTGAAAGCTGCACTCTTTTTCAGAATATTGTGCTAAATTTCTGGCTATGACTGCGGTTTTGATAAAATTTGAAGATTTATTTCATGTACGCTGACATCATCTATTTACGTCGGTTTTGACTGGTATGGCTAAGTACCTTTTGAGTACACTGCTACTTGGCTAATTTTGGTTGCAAGAAGATGACTTCATGCACGTTTTAAATTTACCTTTCATAGCTTACGATTACAGCATCACACAGGCTCATGTTGTATGTTTCTGTATATGGGAAAGCTTTCTGCAAGCAGCATGAAGTAAAGAATACAATAGTATTGTTTTGATTCTGTTCTTTTCACTGCTGTAACACACTGACATAACCAGCCTAAGTGTTTACGCATGTCTCCCATATTATTGTGGTGTTTGCCCACACTACCTTTTCCAAGCATTAGCTGTGGTGGACACTTGCATTGTCCTTGTTGATGACTGAAGAAAAATGTGCAGTAGAAAATAGCGAATCTACATATCAGAGTAGCCTACAGCATTTGCGATTGCATGTGGTTCAATCTTCGCAGAGTTTAATGAGCATCACACATGCTCCTGTCACATATCAGAGGGTGAAAAAAAATGGAATTTTTAAGGTATTTTGGTGCACTGCTGTTATGTAACCTTCTGAGTAATTTTTTTCTTTTTCTGCTGCTTGCTTCTGAACAGATGTTCCTAGCATCTCAGTGAGGATTCGGGCCAACAAGGAGGTTGTCCACATGGGTGATAGCCTGGACCTTCACTGTGTTGTGACGGGAGATGGCGCTGCTTCTGTGAAGTGGACCAAGCTCGCAGCTGATGATCACTTTGCTGAAAATGTGCGAGTGCGTGGTGCTGTCCTCTCGGTGAACGGCGTTCGCCCTGAAAATGGTGGTGTCTACCGCTGCTCTATTGACAGCCCTGCTGGCACTCAATGATGACTACGTCCTTGCCATTGAAGGTACGCGCTGGTCGCGTCATCGAGGGTAGCTTCCCATCCTCGTGCATTTCATCTTGCAAAAGGTTTACTCTGTCAATGGATTTGAGCAGCCTTCAGTAGGCCACTGCTCAACTTTTTATAACCAAATTAAGAGAGGGCTTGAAAAATAGTGCAGTGCTCAGTTTATTTCTACAAGATCCTATGCATTCATTTCTCACCGCTTGGGCAGCTAGAGATTCATGGCAACTCCCTTGTTCTAATATAAAGTGAACGCAACTGTCAAGCTTTGTAAATAGTATCTTGCCCCAAACAACGTAAAAACGTTAATGGTTTTTTTCTGTCACATTGTTAACAAAACAAAACAAAAAAGCCCCAAGAAATCATGGTGTTTTTTCTATAAAAACATGAAAATGTTATAACCATCATAACATACATAAGAGCTACTCATGCGCTCTACTTGTGAGGGACCAGAATAGTTAATTGTTTGTGGAATAACTGAGACTATTTCTAGAAGAGTTTCTTTTACGTTAGGCATATATTTTCTTCTCTGGCATCAGTTGTAAAATTTTGTCACAGTGAATGAGAATCTTTAGATCAGTGGACATTTAAATAAAATTAATGCTATGTAGCAATCACTTGCAAATCTTGCGCTTGTGTTTTCATGCTACTGGTTCTTTTGCAAGATGCTGATGCCACCTGTTGATCATATTTCATCTTGATTTGCATTTGCCTCATCTTACTGCAATATGATTGTGCCATATTCGAGGTGAACAAAAGGCAGATTATGTGGACATTTTTGTCCAACTTATGTCTAAAATAATGTGTGCTCAAGTGCTCTGCAGGTGTCTATATTTTCATGCCACAGCACCTAATATGACTACAATGAGTTTAGATGCTGACATGTTGACATTATTATAAACTACTGGATAGCTTCTTGAGCTTATTATGGTCCGATATTATCAAGAGTAGTTGATTGGTTTATTTTTGTAATGATGTTTTTTTTAAAATTGCCTATGCAAAAAAAATGTTTAGAAGCACGAAATGATGACATGTAGAATGTATGTTTCTCTGTGTGGATGTATTTAGGGGGTAGATTTCTTAAAAGAAATTGAGAGTACAAAATAACTTCGAATTCATGTGGTTTTAGTCCCATCCTCCTATGGAAGTTTTATTCAGTGCACCCACATAGCCTAAGCAAGAACATAATGTTGCCCAGTGTTGATAGATTTTTACTGCTCACTTACCCAGCTTTCACCATTTTTGTCACTGCCAAAAATTTTTCGTGGACTTTAGTTGATCAACACTGATAGTCTTGAGGTTCATGGTGAATGAATCTTCAAATAATTATTTGCTGATGTTGATCATTGATGTCACTCATTTGCTGATGTTGATTGCTATTAACACGGTAATTATCAGTAATGAAAATACTTGGATCTGGTAAGGAACAGTAATAAGAAACAGTTATTCAGAGGCAGTAGTAATGTGATTTCTTTTAAAGTAGTAGTGCAACTCCAGTGATTTGTACAAAATTGTTTCAGCATCTTTTTAATAGGCCATCTTAGGTATTATGTTTGGTTTTATTGTTTGGTGTACATTGCAAATGAAGTTACTTTTTCGTCTTCTGTTGAGTATTGCCGTTGAGTTCTTACGCACCATGTTCCTGTCTTTTTATTATGTTGTTACTATTATTATTGAAGGGACTGCTTCTTTGTTATAAAAAGTCATTGTCCTTGTTTCTAACACCCTAACATCTGTTAACAGCTGTCATTTCTGTATGCTTCTGTTTGTTTTCGTGGCTGTTGTAAAAATATGTTCTTGCTCTGGATTTGTCCTTTCTATTTTTGATGACACTAACACACTAAGCTTTAGAACTAGTTCACATAATCTGCATGCCTAACTATAATTAACACTGCATTCATTACTAATAAAACTGGGCTTCAAGGAATTGTTGCGCGCAATTAGTCGTCAAAGAAACTAGGGATAATACATTCAGATGAAATATTTTACTGTTATGCAGTGCTGGCAAATAAGTTCCTGGAGTCATGCTAATCCACACTGTGTAGATTTTTTAAATTTGTTTCTGACGCAACCCCTTTGCACATGGAGACTATATGTGTAAGCAGGTGTGTTGTGGAGCTGCTAATAATATAATTGTCAGAAGTGCTGCCACACTTAAACACTCAGTGATGGTGCAGCCTGTTACAAAACAAAAATATATGCATGTTCAAGTTAAAATGCATTTAATAATAGCGCAACAATAATGAAATAACAAAGTTAGCAAGATGGAAATGGATTATTTCATCTCTCACTATTTTCAAATATTGTTCTTATGGCTTATCTACAATAGGGTTCAACTCCTAGAGGAGCTTGGCATAGCTGAAAGCCATGAAGAAATTATTTCTATTGGATAGGGGGTCTCTAGAAATCAAATAATCTCTGGAGCAGTGGTCTCAAGCATGTGCGTGCCATAGGAAAAATATTTGTGCTTAATAGATTATACAGAACTTAGGGCAAATCACATTAATTAAGTTTACCCATGTGGTTTTACATAAATGTCATTGGAGTTGAAGGAATGAGATATTAGGTATGTTTAAGGATATTGCAAAAATACACTGTCAAGTTAGTACCTTCTAGATTGTCTCATTAAATAGCTTCTGCTTAGCAACATCCTTCGGAAAACATTAGTAAGAAGTAATAAATTTTGTGAGTAAACGTACATGTAGAATTTCTGGTTAATTTTTTTTTCTCTATTCAGCTGCTCTCTCCGCTGCTAGAAAAAAAAAAGAATTATGCCTCTCTGTGGTAATGCTAAGACAAAGAGGCCAAAGGAATGCTAAAGAACAGCAAATTAATCTACACAGGTGAAGTATGTTTTAAAAAAGTGTAATTGAGCTCATGGTGTAGTTGTCATTTTATTTTGGCTTTTCTCATTCCTGCACTAGAAGCTCAATTTACTTGTATAGTATATTCCTCTTTAGGTTGCTTCTTTTTTTCCTTAAATTTGGTATGTTAGGACAGCTTTTCATCATCAGTAAGGCACAGCATGCTTATTGCAATTATATTTTTGCTCCAATACACACTAATGCTGAAACAAGCAGGTGCTGAAAAAAATGTACAATAGGTAGCCTTTATGACTGTTGCACAGTGCTGCTAAAGTTCACTTGTGCATTCGTACAAGGTGAATGCAGTGTATCATGCGTCTTTACTAACAAATTTGTTCTTCATTCAACTTGCCCATCTCTTGGCATATGGCAACTCGTAAGTAACATGATCAGTTCTGCATTCTGTGTGTCTGTGCTGCACCCTGGGAGTATCCCCGTCTGTTGTTCTGCACACTTCCTGCATCAACCGTTGTGCACTCACCTGGTGGTGGAAAATAGCGTCCCACTCTCAGCCAAACCCTTCCTGCTAGAATGGCTCACTTTCCCACCTGCATGCTGTTATGGCACTGGTATTCCTTAAGGTAGTGATTTCATTCAAAATATGTAGCTGCACACATCAACAAATCTGGGTCACTGAAGAATCAGTTGCTGGTAATTATGTTATTAGTTTTAGAAATTTCTCTTAGTAGCGTGACAGTTAGAACATATTTGATTTATGTGCTATAATGTTTGATTACCATAAAATTACAAAAATGAGACTGAAATCGAATTAGTATAATCTTAAGGTCACTGTGTCCCTCTGTCCTAGATTGAAAAACACTCCTCTCACAGAAGCAGACAGGTTTGCTCAGTAGCAGCTTTTTTGCCCATTACAAACTAATACTCCAGGATAACTACTATGACAGCCAGACGTGCCAGAAATATTTGAGCAAACTGAGAAGTGAATATATAAGGTTTGTTAATTCCTTTGTGATTATGGTAGGAAAAGAAAGGATAATATCAGCAGCTTGCTCTAGTAAACTTGCAAGCATTTGAAGTGTGAGATAAATAAACCTAGGCGCTATATGTATGCTGAAAAGCGTGGCTATTTGAATGTAAACCAAGATGTTATTCAGTACTGTTGAAGCAACCAAATGTATGCACGGCTGTGCATAAATCTGGGAAGTATGCGGGGAAAAATGGCCTATGAGTAATCTCAACAGTACTGGCAATGCATCCTTATCAGGCTCAAAATCCGTCATATTTTTATCACGCGTCTGGAAGCTGCAGTGGTCAGTTGATGCTTCAATGAAATAGCCTTCAAGAAAATAATGATGCAGGTGTATTGGGTTACGTTCGTAGCTATGTTGTAATGCATGGGGGAGAAAACAGTGGCAGGTGCAGTTTGTATTTGAAGGGATAGTGCCGAGTTAACTGCTGCGAAGCCAAGTATAAAATTTCATCATTCCTGCAGTCAAGTAAGTAAAGTGCAGTTTTCCTACAGTTTGTGAACAGTCATTAGCTTATCATGACCATCCAAAAAATATATGATACGCTCAGTTTCCATATAGTGGTAATTAGGTTGTGGCCAGAGGTGAGTTTGTGTGCATGATATTTGCAAGTAATGCAAGAACACAGTACACTGAAGAAATTTGTCACCGATATATGCAGTCTCAGCAAAAGCTTTCTTTGAAGTTCACATCTTGTGAGATGCTCTTGTTTATTTTAAAGTTTACTTGCCTGGATTCCTGTTGCTCAACAATTCACCGTATATGTAAGAATTGTCTTGTGGCTGCACTGTACATACTATGTTTACATATTTACGCATTTTACACCATTTAAAAGGGCAACGGATTGAAGATACTTATTGGTTTTCCTATACTTAACAAAGGTTTTCTACTGGTGTATGATCATTACCGACTTTCTCCTCCCTGAGGTCATCTGTATTATTTGTAGTGGTTGGCATTTTATGTTGCTTGGGAACAGGAAAGCATTGTTTATTTAGATTTATTTCTTCCCATGAGCACTTGCACTGTTTTCATTGATGCAAAATGAGTATTTTTTCATAACGTACATAACACTGCAACCACATGGCAAGTTACACATACAGTCAATTGTGCAACAACCAATTCAGCAATGTTCATCTTGTCCAAACAAGAGAAACTTTTCACGAGATACTATAAGTTTCAAAGGAAGCTTTTGCTTGGGGCCAACTTCACTTTCCCCATTCACATAACTACATGTAATACGTCGAAGTGCATTTAGAAGACGATCGCTGAACTGATTTGAATAAAATTTATTACATTTAAAAAAGAAAACTAAATTCTGGAGACTATATAGAAAGAAGAATTTTGACTAGGGGTGTGCGAATAATTGAAATTTCGAATATTTTTCGAATAGTGCTTGCTATTCGATTCGATTCGCACTAGAATTTTACTATTCGAACTATTCAAACTTCCCAAAAACAAATACAGTCAACGTCCAACTAAAAGTGACCCCTTCAGATTTTTAGTATGCCTCACCTCATTACATTCTCGTACTGCGGCAAAGCTGCCTTTCAAGCTCTTTTATGGTCGAACTTAGCCAAGAGACAGTAAACGTCCGATTGGAAATGGTCCCTAGATTTTAATATGCTTCACCTGATTACATTCTCGTATTGTGGCAAAGCTGCCTTTCAAGTTTTGTTGCGGTAGAACTTGGCCAAGACACAGTCAACGTCCGATTAAAAGTGACCCCTTCAGATTTTTAATATGCTTCACCTCATGACACCGCGGTATTGCGGCAAAGCTGCCTTTCAAGCTCCGCTACGGTCGCCATTGTATTAACTCAAAAAAACGCTGGTTCCAACTTGGAGATGAAAGATGTGGCAGAGGTGGGGGCTCAATTAATGCTGTTTTGGACCTGAAATTTGGGCAGGAAGTCCGAAAAATCGGAAGCTGAAGCCTTTTAGCATCCAAATTTCTGACGTTCTTATATGTCGACGTCTACGAGGCAGATTTGGAACTCCGGACTAGAAGGGAGCACCCTTGTTCGCCACATCAGTTGGGCTTCCACAGAAGTTGAAAGAGGAGGAGAGGCTGAGGAACTGGCATCTTTGCCTGTCACGTGTAAAGTGTTGTCGGCAACACTTTGGTTGCACCAAATCATGTACATAAATACAATTCGGCCTCTACATTGCCTCATTCTAGATAAGAAACTGTGAAACACCACCCGCCAGCACTTCATCAACCTAGCGAAAGAAACACTTTCATGTTGCTATCTCACAAGAACATACTTAGGAATCCTCTCTAACTTTTTTTCTGCAATTACACTTCGAAGTATTCGAAAATATTCTAGAAATATTCGAGAAATACTCGAAAATTATTCTATTCGATTCGCACTCACACTCCAATATTGAATTCGCTTCGCACCCAAAATTTTGCTATTCGCACAGCTCTAATTTTGACTTAAACTCTTATATGTCTTTACATATTTCAAGAAACCAGAAATTGAAAAAATGAAAGCACAAATTAACAAATCTGTTACTGCACCTAAACTGGTACAGATGAACCTCCAAATAATGACGTTGGTAAAATCAGCAATTTACTTCGTTATATTGAAACTTCATTAAATTGAAATTTGAGCTTTTATGCAAAGTATAGTTGCAGAAGGATTCATTATTTGCATGGAAGGTGCCACAAGAATGTTCGAACAGTATGGCAGTACAAAAAAAACTAATTTCAGTAATGTAAAAAAGATGGTTTTTACCTGGTGAGAAATAAAACACGTATGCATGTCGTACAATGCCCGTCTAATAAAAAAGGCCAGAACGCAATAGCCCCAATGAAGATGACGACAACAAGACACACATGTGATCAGTCAACTAGATTGGCCAGTGTACCGATCTGTTCTATAAATACAGTAAAAGCTCATTAATTCGAACTCGAAGGGGACTATGAAATTGTTCAAGTTAAGCGGAGTTTTAATTAGCGGGCAGGTGCTAGAATGAACGGACATCGCGCCACACTGGGCAGAGCCCAAAGAAGCCACCTCTAGACTCTTTGTCGTGAATTATAGGCGCTACTACACGTTTGTGGCGGGTGATTTCGTAAATTAAGTTCATTAGCTCTAACAGCAAACAGAATAAATTGATTCAGTCAGTGATACGCCAGAAATAAGCACCGACATGCATTCATGTGAGCAGGGAGCCCTAATGTCGAAATATGATGCTATTTAAGCTCCAAAACATGTTTATTTACATGGCAAAGTTAACGCAATCGAATTAAAAGTAATCAGTAATTTGCATTTGCTTGCATTTCTTCAGTAGTGACTCCATGAGCATTGTTTGCAGCTTGCCCAAGAGCTCCAACGCAGCGTTCAATTCTCATCTGCCGAGAAATGTGCTGTTTTGTTGTTTTGCATCTCTAGAAAATTTGGTTTGCTTTGGTTTTGCAACACATTGTGATCACTATGGGCTAGCTTCTATGAGGAGTGATGAAAACCAGGGGCTCCGAGTTCGAATTAACCGTTGTGGATACCGAAGTGTTCGAATTATTGGGAGTTTTCCCCCATAGAAATACGCAGGGCTATGCTGGGACCAGGGCGTCAGATCGAATTAACTGTAAGTTTGAATTAACTGAGTTCAAATTAACGAGCTTTACTGTGTACCTTGTGCATAGACTTTTGAATACTTAATGCATCATTCGCACAATGTTTAAGTACGACACTCGAAGTTGTACCAGTACTATAGGAATAAGACTTTTTTTTTCAAAACTCACATAAGCAATGTGTATAGCAATACAAGAATATGTATACCTAGGACAACTACTAAAGGGAGAGCCTAATCATGAAAAAGAAATTCTCTGAAGGATAAGAATGGGCCAGAGCGCATTCGTCAGGCACTTCCAAATAATTTCTGGAAATCTGCCACTGTCATTAAAGCGAAAAGTATACAATCACTGCATACTGCCATTTCTAACATGCGGGGCTGAACATGGAGGATATCAAAGCCACTAGAGAAAATGTTGAGGACCACACAGCGTGCAGTGGAATGTGAAATGATAGGAATGAGCAAAGGATGGTAGAATGAGTCAAGGAACAAACAAGGGTTCTAGATATCCTAGCTGACATCAAGCGAAAGAAATGAACCTGAGCTGGCCATATAATAGGTAGAACAGACAACAGTAGGAGCAACGGAATGGCTACCAAGGGATGGGACACACAGTCGAGGTAAGCAGAGAGTTCGACAGAGTGACGGAATTAAAAAGTTCTCGGGTATAAATTGGTATCGGCTCAGACAGGATAGGATAAACTGGAGGTCAAGAGGCCTTTGTCCTGCAGTGGACAGGCTGAGAATGATGATGATGATGTTGCAAGCAAACTGCAAACAAATGTCGGTCTCTCTCCACTTTAAAGTAAATATTACGGGGTTTCTCTCGGACTGTCTTCACCAAAGAAAAGCACTCCGAGACTGGGGGGGGGGGCGACTAAAACAACAGTTATTTGTAGCAAACTTCAAAGGTTACGGCAACTTAGAACAAGAACACTTTCGAGCCATTATCCGTCACCCCGATGGTGCACACGCCACGTACACCCCTTGCCGTAACGGCCTGTCGAACACTCCCTCGTGGCATTCCATGGTCCCTTCCTATATTGTGTTTCCCGCGCATCATGGAGCATGCACAGTTCACGGGTGACATTGCTTGTTCCCTCGTGTCGAAGGCAGTGGCAAGGGGCGTCATCTGCAATTCCTGCAACATATATGTGACAGCTATTTTTGGAGTTGTAATCTCTGCACAATAATTTAAAAAAATTTCTGTATTTAAGTTGTTTTTCTTAAAAGTTAAAGACATTACTCAAACAAGACTTGTTACTCAAACAATCGATAGATTTTGTCTATCTTTCTCAAATACAACAAACTTCATTAAAATTGGTTCAGCGACTGTCTAATTGGAACCTCCCTACTCAAGGCATGCGTAAGAAGTGGGAGCCTATAGTTTGGCTAATGCGTAAAGCTGCCTCTTAAAGGGACAACAAAGTGAAACAATAAATTAGTTTAGACTGAAAAATACACTCTGGAAGCTCCAGTGTCGTTAATTTCACCACCATAGGTTTATTAATAGAGGAGAAAATGTATGTCAGCAGTTTCACTTTTCAATTTCCTGCTGAAATATCCGATGTTGGAGTCACGTATTTCAAAAGTTTTTTGTATTTTTGCCACACTGGCTCAATGAAATGTCCCTAAACTTGGTATATAAGGTCTCTGGCTCCCTCAAAAGACAACATACCAAATTTTTTACCGATTGGGAACTGTGTAGGCCCTAGTAGAGGCCGTCAACATCTAGGATGTCACGGCAACTGGTGCAGGAACTTCAAGGCGGCAGCGCCACCCGCATTTTATTTTTGTGCATTTTCTCACTTTCCAAGCGTCTTCCCACGGCAAGCATAATGTTTTTGGTATCGTGAAGGAGTAATTTACTAATATGAGAAAAATCGCTTTTCACATTAGTGCCCTTTAAAAGCGAGCGAATAAAAACACTTTTATCCAAGAGCCAACGTTTTGGCAAGACAACTTGTCTTTTAATCTTGTGGCTTTCAGCTGCTTGATGAATATAGGTGTAACAGTTGTGCAGGGCATATTATTTGGCATCTGTGTACCTTGCAGTTATTTTTTTGTCTTTTGACTACATCCCTCTTGTCCTTTGGTGCGTCTCTATTGTGTATGATTTGCAAGTGTTGCATGTATTCGAGTCATTTTTTATGTTGTCACTCTGGTCAATCTGCAGAAACCCCAACGGTACCGCCCAATGAAGTGGAGACCAGGACTATTCCTTATGGATCAACTGTCGTCTTGGACTGCCGCCACAACTTGGAGCCTCCCGTTGCCTACAGCTGGACACGTGACAACGGCGATATTCCCCACAAGGCTTTGCCTCGTG
>NW_023614181.1:0-60001 GCF_013339695.2 Rhipicephalus sanguineus | reverse complement strand
CCGCCTGTCATTTATGTTCGTCATACATTCGCGTCACGCAACAGCAATTTTGGTGTATATCAAGCTAGCCAAACGGCTGCGATCGTACAATGAGCGTGGCATGTAAATCATGTCGCCCATAACTTGCCTGTCACGATTTCCATGTTACGACCTCTCATTTACGTTCGTCATACAGGCGCGTCGCGAAATACCAATTTTGGCGTATATCAAGCTAGTGAAACGTCCGCGAATACACCATGAGTGTGGCATGTAAATCATGACATGCATGTCATGGTTTTCATGTTACCACCTGTTATTCATGTTCTTGATACAGTCACATCGCGCAATACCAATTTTGGTGCATATCAATCTAGCGAAACGGCCGCGAGCGCATCATGAGCATGCCATTTAAATCATGTCGTAAATGACACGCATGTCATGATTTTCATGTTACCACCTCCAATTTACGTTCGTCATACATTCGCGTCGTGCAATACCAGTTTTGGTGTATATCAAGCCCACGAAACGTCCGCGAAGCACCATGAGCGTGGCATGTAATTCATGACATACATGACATGCATGTCATGGTTTTCATGTTATCACCTGTTATTCATGTTCTTCATGCAGTCACATCGCGCAATACCAATATTGGTGTATATCAACCTAGCGAAACGGCCGCGAGTGCGTCATCAGCGTGGCATGTAAATTATGTCGTGCATGACATGCGTGTCATGATTTTCATATTACCACCGCTAATTTACCTTCGTCATACAGTCGCGTCACGCAATACCAATTTTGGTGTAAAGCAAGCCAGCGAAACGGCCGCGAATGCACCATCAGCGTGGCATGTAAATTGTGACATGCATGACATGCATGTCATGGTTTTCATGTTACCACCTCTACTTTACGTTCGTCATACAGATGCGTCGTGCAATACCAATTTTGATTATATCAAGCCTGCGAAACGGATGCGAATGCACCATGAGCGTGGCATGTAAATCATGACATACATGACATGCATGTCATGGTTTTCATGTTACCACCTGTTATTCACGTTCTTCATACAGTCACATCGCGCAATACCAATTTTGGTGTATATCAATCTAGCGAAACGGCCGCGAGTGCGTCATGAGCGTGGCATGTAAATTATGACGTGCATGACACGCGTGTCATGATTTTCATGTGACCACATGCCAGTTATGTTCGTCATGTCGAAATGTCTCGTCATACCAGTTTTCGTATATATCTATTCGTTTAAACGGCCACGAGCGCCCCGAGCCCATTTCATATAAATCATGCCGCACGTGACATTGATTTTCATGTTATGACCTGTCATTTACGTTCGTAATACGGTCATGTTATTCCATACCAATTTTGGTATACATCCGACTAACGAAACGGCCAGGAGAGCACAAAGTCGTAGGCGGCTAGATAGATAGATAGATAGATAGATAGATAGATAGATAGATAGATAGATAGATAGATAGATAGATAGATAGATAGATAGATAGATAGATAGATAGATAGATAGATAGATAGATAGATAGATAGATAGATAGATAGATAGATAGATAGATAGATAGATACGCTCAAACTCGCAGAAGTTCGCTAAGAAATGCTTCGCATTTAATACATATCCCTGATTTCTGCACATGAACGCCTTCCTTCCAACCTACAAGCGTCGACTTTAAATACATGGAAAGGATTTCTAGAAGCGAAAACTAGAAGCCGCGCGAAAAAAACGACGATAAAGTTTTTTGTCGTCGTTTTTTTCGCGCTGCTTCTAGTTTTCGCATCATGAACCGACTCGCCCAAACCTACAAGTTGTTGCTAACACAGATTTCTAGAAATGCCTCGGTAGAAACACCACATTTATCGGTGAAGACCGTCTGGTGCGCTTGTTTTTAATACATTCATTAACAGAATTTAACAAGTCCTCATGCGGCAAAGAATAATACAGGTCTTCAATATTCATACTAAAAGCTTTACAGCCGGGGTTCTCCTCTGAGAGGAACTGGACTAGCGCCTGAGAATTACGCATACGAAAAGGGTCTGAAAAACTCAAAGAGGTTAAGCAGTTCTGCAAATAACTAGATACAGCGACTTGCCAGGTGCCTTGCTCTGAAACGATTGCTCGAAATGGGATCTCGTTCTTATGTGTTTTGTCTGAAAAAAAACAATTCTAAAGTAAGTGATTTAGCCTTCTTCACATTACGAGCTATTCTCTCAAGATTATGTCTTAACAAAAGGTCGACAGCACGTTGCCTAACTACCGATGGCTTAAGTTTTAGCGTCCTAAAATTCTTTTCTATGGCTCTTTATGCTTTTTCTGAGAACAAACTGTCCGGCATAATTACAAAATACCCTTCATTATCTGAAATTACTGGCCTGAGTTTCTTCTCGACACAGTAATTAACCAAACGCCTGATAGGATCAGAACACTTGAGATGCATATTAGAACCCTTGATGCTAGCAACGCAGTCTGAAATGGAGTGGGAACGCTCTTCTTCAGGAACAAGTCTAGTGATTGTACGCGGCAAACTTAAAACGTCTATTGGTTTCAGGTTCGGCTTAAAACAGTATTTAGGACCTAAGGCTAGGGTTTTGCAGTGACTATCATCTAAGGCAGCTCCTCCAAGGACTAGCAAGTTATTTTGTGGTGAAACAAGAGAAATAATCTTCCTCTTACATGGTTGAAGTTCCCGAAGTTTTAAACTCCATATGAATTCTGCATGCTGGTTAGCTACCCTCATCCAGTCGGCGTACATCTGCTTCTGGCGGCGATCATCACGCGAAGTCGAGCAACGGACCTTGAGGCATTCCTGGTAAAATCTCACTTGACGCCATGAATCCGCGGTCAATATGGCACATATCCTCCTGGCATGTCCTGTGTCCTGACTTCTTTCTTGTGTCCTTGTTTGCACGCCCTGTCTTTTTATAATGAATACTTACCAACTAGATCGGCTCTCTGTTATAAGAACTAGTTTACGAAGGTATCGAACTATCATAAGATGCAGTTGGAAAGTCTCTTATCAGATACAATAGCTGCGGTAGTATCTTGTATCTGCAAGTCAACAAATTCTTGCCTGAGAATCGTGTATCGTGTCACGGTAGTATTCCAAAGTACCTTTGCCGAGCGCTGCGCACATTGCATGGGGTGACTAAAGGCCTGGTGCCTCCCACACCACAAATGGCGCCTCTGTGTGCGCTTCTTACAAAGCCTGCTCAGAAAATGAGAGATTGATCGCACATACAAACGCCGTGCTCACATCCCATGTGCACCGCCCCAGAGATAAGGCGGGTGCAATCGCCCTCGTGTTCGTACAATGTTATATATTCGACGACAGGTAAACACTTGCGTGAGGGTCATAGTTGCCAGTTCCGCTTAATATAACCGGATTTGGGCTTCTCTTTTGGCTGAGTCGCTTGGAAATTTTTAGAGTCGCTTTTCGCGCTTTTGTGGGCTTACTCGCGCTTTTTCAGGAAATATTATGATTGTAGTGCCCGGCACGTGTATTTGTCGTCAAATACATGGCTTGGGTCAAAATATACGACCCCCCCCCCCCTAGTACTCATCTAGCGCTCTTAGGCCCTTCTTTTCCTCCCGGCGACATTTATAAAGGCGGCACAGCATGGAGGAAGAAAAACTCCGGAGAGGCCCTGACGTCTCTTTCAGTGAAGCCTCGCGAAGCGGGAAGTCGGTCATTTTGACTGGGAAGATTCTTCTCTCTTGTTTACATATGAACGTCTCTGCCTCCGGCTCGAAAACTACGTCGGATGCGCGGCGCGGCGGGCGTGTCGAAGCGATTTCAAAATCAACGGAACGGAACACATCACGCAGGGCCACCGCGATACCGTTGGCGAACTTATTTCGTCCTAGTATTCTGCTCTTGCGCTGAGAGAAGTGTATGCGAACATTCTCAATTATACTGTCAATTGTTGTTTGTATTAGCTGATATGAAATTCAAGATGCTTTATCGGAGTAGCCAAATTACTGTTCCGACGACCAAGCGCCTTCAGTTTGTATACATTTATTACACGCTTTAGTTTTATGCCGCTGTTTTGTTTTCATTTGTTCGGGCTATCGGCAAGGCTGCGACCTAGAAGTAGCGATACAAAAAAATCCATGCAGTCTCACGGTGCTAAAGAATCCTCGGCGATGACCGGCAACACTGATAGTTCACGTACGCGTACGTACTGTACGTACATTCCTACATCCAGCTAGACCAATGGCTAAACCATCGGCAGTCTACGAGCACAAACACGCATTTTGGTCGTAGCTGGAGTCGTTTTAACTTGCAGAACAAGTTTCGGTCGGCTACGAACAGGTGAATTAAATGTGGCGAGCAACAGCGCGCCAACGGAACAGGATTAAAAACGAAATGTTGAGCGCCATCCTGCACTTTCGCTACGGCCTTCGACTTCGAGGTGTTTGCTGCCGGGATTTTCAGCCAACCGCAGAGATGATGCAAATGTTCAATTCGAAGAACATGTATGGTTCCGCGAAACTGGATGACATGGATTTTCCAGATGCATTGGAAACCAGTGACGATGACTCTGTGCAGTGTGTGGTTCTGAAGTGCAAACAACCTTCAGTGTTTTCAGTCATTCAAGCGCCTATTTTTATTACGTGAACTGAATAAACAATAACAAAAAAAGCAATATAAATAAACTTTTTCACCTTCCATATGTGCTTGTAGTATTTTTTTCGCATTATAAAGTAATTTTCAAGAATTAGAACATTTTGCTTAACTTCCGCTTGTTTTGCGCTTATTCACAGGAGTGCCGCCGCTTTTTTGGGCCTCCTGTGCGGTGATTATTCGCTTGTTTAGTCGGTGGCATCTGGCAACACTGGTGACGGTCAAGGTTTTTCTAAAGCCCTTTTTTAGGTGCGGAGCTCTTTAGGGGCTCAGGCTGTCGTATGCTGTCGTCGTCTCATGTCGCTTGGCGTAACGTAGGCAAAACCATGTATAGCATAGCCATCTGTGGCATAGCCATAGGAGCGGAAAAGGGAATCGAGGCTGAGGAGGAGGGGGAAATGAGTATGCAGTCATTGTGTGCTGCATTCTTATATCACTGCTTGGCGTCACGCAAGGTAATCTATGATAGCATAGCCATGTGTAGCAGGGGGGCGGGAAGGGAAGATAGAGTGAGGAGAATGGAAAGAAGAGAAGGAGAGGGTAAAGCATACCATAGCCACGTATGGCGTAACGCAGGCGAAACCATCTAAATTGGTGGTGGTAGTGGTTTGAAGAGGAAAAGGCGCTAATTTCTGCAGCGCGGTCGGGAGCACGGCGCAGCGCCTGCGGGGAAGGGAGATGGGATGACAGTGGATAGGAGAGAGAAGGTTAGAGGTGTGGTGGCGCAGAGGTCATCCGTACGAACAGCAGCAGGCCGGCAGCAAGGATAGGGGTGGCAAGGGCCCCGGTCTCAGTGGTAGGCCGCGATTTCCGTCTCCTCGAGGAAATCCGCCAGGCTCCGGAGCGCTGGTAGATGGGGACGGGATGGGAAGAGGAGGTGCTCCAGGGTAGTGGCAGGAAGGCCCTGCCTCCGGTAGGTTGTGGTGACTGTCGAGCGTTCCTTTGCTGAAGTAGAGGCGTGTATCGTGTGGTAGTGTAAGAGTGCAGAAATGGAGGGGGAGGGAAAGGAGGAGAGGTGAAGGTAAACCATAGCACAGACATGTATGGCGTCCGGCAGGCAAGACTGTTTATAACACAGCCATGTATAGTATGGACGTGTAATAGTGCAGGAAAGGGAAGTGAGGAGTGGTGAGAGTAGAACATAGCATAGCCATGGATGGTTTCACGCAGGCAAAACTATGCATAACATAGCCGTCCATAGTATGGCAGCGCGGGAAAGGGAAGTGAGGGCGAGGAGAGGCGAAACGAGAGGGGGGAGGGTAAAGCATAACACAGCCATGTATGGCGTCAACGCAGTCAAATATACATATATATATATATATATATATATATATATATATATATATATATATATATATATATATATATATATATATATATATAACATAGCCGTGTATAGTATGGTAGTGCAAGAGTGCGGGAAAGGGTAGCGAGTTTGAGGAAGAGGAGGAGAAGGAGGGGAGATGGTAAAGCATAGCACTGCCGTGTATGGCGTCACGCAGGCAATTATATGTATAACATAGCCATGTATAGTATGGTAGTGTAAGAGTGTGGGAAGGGGAAGCGAGGTCGTAGTGAAGGGAAAGGAGGATGGAAGAGGGTAAAGCATAACACAGCCATGTATGGCATCACGTAGGCGAAACCATGCATCTATAGCGCAGCCATCTATGTTATGTTATGCTGTTATGGCTGTGTTATGCAAGGTGGCGGGAAGCATGAGGAAAAGGGGGAAGAAGAGAGTATGGATAGATGTTATAGTACACCATAACGATAGATGTATAGGAAAGCATAGCATACATGTGTATAGTACAGTATAGCAAGGGCGTGGAAAAGGGAAGTGAGGAGTGGAGTTGTGAGTGTGAGGTAGAAAAGGAGGAGGGGAGGACAAAGCATATCATAGCCGTGTATAGTATATTATAGCAAGGGGTGGAAAAAGGAAGGGCGAGGAGGGAAATGCGGAAGGGAGAGGGCGCCACTGCATCAAAAATAAAGGTTTCATTTCCCGCCATGGACGCCAAGCAATCTGCATGTTTAATGCCCGTGAACGCGAGCGACGCTGAAGGAAAGGCGAATCACGGCTCCACACAGCTTTCACGTCGAGTGCAACTGCATACATTTTTATTGTGGATATTACTTGCACGTCCTCCCATTTGTCTGTGTGACGCGCGTAACATGCGCCAAATGACTCTATAGCCCTGTTCGCCGCATACCTGCATTTATCGCTGCAAGCTGTTTCTTCTGGCTGAGCCATAGAGAACCAACTGGTGTCCCACCGGCAGAGGGCAGTCATTGCCGGACGTTTATTGCAGACCCCTGCCGCGGCGTCCAGTGTCCAGCTTCGCAAGTTTGCCAGCTTGATGAGCAGCGGAATCCGATCTGCCGCTGCAACGGGGCCTGTCCTGGCGACCTGCGACCAGTATGTGGGTCGGACGGACGCACTTACCCCAACGAGTGCCTGCTCCGGGTTGAGGCTTGCCGCTCGCGCAGGCCCCTGCGACTGGTGTATGCAGGCGCCTGCTCGCAGGGCCTCAACCCTTGCGGCGACTTGCAGTGCCAGTTCGAGTGCTCCATAGACCGATTCGGAAAAGCGTCGTGCACGTGCCCACCTCCCTGTGAACAGGTACGCCGAGAAACTGCACATAATTGTTGTGTTGTATAAAACGAACGCAGCTGTTGCGAAGGTACTGCAAGGCCAATTCATATCGGCTGCGAAAGTTGCAACGAAAAGCCGTCGAAAACCTACTGCCACCGACATTAATGCGGGGCGTAAGTTTGAAGCGCGACTAGGTGAAGTGGAAAACCAAGAAGTCAATGGAATTTTTTTCGAACGTTTTTCATTTTACACATGACAAAGTAAACTAGCAATTTACTTTATGGCTTATGTGGCATTTGGCTAAAGAGTTGGCTGCCTTTTGGGGGATCGCCAGTATGTAGGCGTTCTGCTAGTATGGGGTTGTGTTTAGTTCGGCGCATTGTTGGGTCAACAAGGCATCGCCCGCTCTTCTGCCATGGTTTGGCGTCTATCTTTCATAAGTTCTTTCTTTCCTTTTGCGTTGTTTACTTCAATAAGCTAAACTAGCTCAAAGAAGCTGTAGATAACTGCTCCTGTGACTGCAGACTGCTTTTGCTGGCGCACGGCCGGCGTGCCCTCGCCCTTCGTGACGGAGAATGCGGCGCGCCAAACGAGGAAACGCTGCGCTGTGTAAAACTGGCAAAGTCATCCCTTAATGGCTGTTGTCTGAGCTTTTACGTTATTGTGCTCGTGAGCCGTCGTATAATCATTTTTTTTACCTGCAAGGTACTTTGCTGCGTAATGCAAGTGCAATAAGAGTACACTATCTGGCTAATAAAGCAAGCTTGTTTCTCAAATCCTTCTTGTTCATCCTCTTTTCCTGTCGCATACGACTATTCATCATCATCACCATCAGCCTGTCTACGCCCACTGCAGGGCAAAGGCCTCTCCCATGCTCCGCCAATCAACCCGGTCCTGTGCTTTCTGCTGCCACGTTATACCTACAAACTTCTTAATCTCATCTATCCACCTAATTTTCTGTCTCTCCCTCACGCGTTTGCCATCTCTTGGAATCCAGTCAGTTACCCTTAATGACCACCGGTTATCCTGCCGACGTGCTACGTGCCCGGCCCATATCCATTTCTTCTTCTTGATTTCAACTATGATATCCTTAACCCCCGTTTGTTCCCTGACCCACTCTGCTCTCTTCCTGTCTCTTCCTATCATTTTCCTTTCCATCGCTCGCTGCGTCGTCCTCAATTTAAGTTGAACCCTCTTTGTAAGTCTCCAGGTTTCTGCTCCGTAGGTAAGTACCGGTAAGATGCAGCTGTTATATACCTTCCTCTTGAAAGATAGTGGTAGACTACCATTCATGATTTGATAATGCTTGCCGAATGAGCCCCATCCCATCCTTATTCTTCTAGTTATTTCACTCTCATGGTTCGGCTCCGCGGTTACTACCTGTCCTAAGTAGACGTACTCCTTTACAACTTCCAGTGTCTCGCCACCTATCGCAAAGCGCTGTTCTCTGACAAGATTGTTCCACATTACTGTAGTTTTATGCATATTAATTTTCAGACCTACTCTTCTACTTTCCGTATCCAAGGTGTGTGACCGGGCTAGTTGGTATTCCATATTGACAGTTCAGTAATCATGAGCTGTAATTCGTCTCCCGCGTTACTCATCAATGCAATGTCATCCGCGAATCGCAGGTCACTGAGATACTCTCCATTAACTCTTATCCCTAATTCTTCCCAGTCTATGGCCCTGAAAACCTCCTGTAAACACGCGGTGAATAGCATTGGAGAGATCGTGTCTCCCTGCCGTACGCCCTTCTTTATTGGGATTCTGTCGCTTTCTTTATGGAGGACTATACTGGTTGTGGATGCGCTGTAGATTTCTTCCATTATGTTTATATAGGCTTCGTCAATGCCCTGATTCCGCAGTGCCTGCATGACTGCTGATGTCTCCACCGAATCAAATGCCTTCTCGTAATCTATGAAGGCTATGTATAGGGTTTGGTTGTATTCCGCACATTTCTCTATCACCTGATTGATAGTATGAATATGGTCTATTGTTGAGAAGCCTGTACGAAATCAGGCCTGGTCCCTTGGTTGATTGAACTCTAATGTCGTATTTATTCTGTTAGCAATTACTTTTGTAAATAGCTTGTAGACAACGGACAGTAAGCTGATGGGCCTGTATTTTTTCAGGTCCTTGACGTCCCCTGTCTTATGGATCAAGATGATGTTGGCATTCTTCCAAGGTTCTGGTATCCTCCCCGTCGAAAGACACTTCGTATACAGGGTGGCCAGTTTTTCTAACATAATCTCTCCACCGTCTTTCAATAGGTCTGATGTTACCCGATCCTCACCAGCGGCTTTGCCTCTTTGCATTCCCTTTAGGGCTTTCTTTACTTCTTCTGTCAATACTGGTGGGATGTCAGATTCCTCTGGCATATTACTGCTTCTTACGTTGTCGTCCTGACTGTCTTGGCTGCTGTACAGATCTCTGTAGAACTCTTCCGCTACGTCAACTATTCTATCCATATTGGTTGTGACCTTGCCTTCCTTGTCCCTTAATGCATACATCTGATTTTTGCCTATGCACAGGTTTGTCTTCGTAGCTTTGAGGCTACTTCCGTTCTTTCAGCATGCTCAATTCGCTCCATATTATACTTTCTTATGTCGGCTACTTTACGCCTATTGATTAACTTCGAAAGCTCCGCCAGCTCTATTTTGTCTGTTGCATTTCAGGCTTTCATGGCTTGACGTTTCTTAATGAGGTTTTTCGTCTCTTGCGATAGCTTACCAGTGTCCTGTCTAACGACTGTACCCCCGACTTCCACTGCACACTCCTTAATGATACTAGTCAGATTATCATTCATTGCGTCAACGCTAAGGTCGGTTTCCTCGGTTAAAGCCGCGTACCTATTCTGAAGTGAAACTCTGAATTCCTGTACTTTCCCTCGCAGAGCTAGTTCATTAATCGGCTTCTTGCGTATCAGTTTCTGCCGTTCCTTCCTCACGTCTAGTTGAATTCGACTATTAGCCAGCCGTAAAGTTGAAAGAAAATCTCCTAGTTAAGCAAGTAAAACAGCCGCACTTTAAAAAATTACACCATTTCCCGCTGAAGAGGACCATGAGGCGATGCGAAGCCAGAGCACTTGCACGATCGCGTTCCGTTGGCGTTCTTTGGGCATGCTACCGACCTCGCGTCGTGGAACGCGAAGAGGAACGCTACGCGCGTCTGGTCTTCCCTCTAGCGTGGCCGTTAATTCTCCCAGGCGAATGGGGAAGCAAGTCGGCAGGCGTGCGAGAGGGAAACAGCGTAGGAGAGGAGAGAGTGGGGGAGGGGACGCGCATGCGCTGGTGCTCATCGCGGCGTTGCGCAGGAGAGAATTTCGGCATGTCTAGCCCGCGTTTCAGAGGAAGAGTGGAAAGGGAGAGGGGGAGTGGAGAGGAGGAGGGGAGATGAGAGGATGAGGGGAGAGGGTATGCGCATGCGCAGTAGGGGTGGTCACGCCGCACACCACCACCGGATTGAACTCCGCCATAAGGTACTTCGCATCTACAAAACAAGACGTTTCGCGCCATGTAGCGTAAGTGCGCGACGTCGCTACAGCCTGCGTTTGTGACGTCGCGTACTTTTATTTTTTGCTTGCTGATAGTTGTCCCCACGATACTTAGATGGCGACGGCGGCAACACGCCGCCATCTACTTGGCCCATGCGCTTCTATGGAACCTTCGCTACCAGTACATATACCTTCGGTACTGCTTCAAAGTGAACATCCCTCGTCGCGCAGGTGCTGCGTCCGGTTTGCGGCTCAGACGGCAAGACGTACGACTCTGCTTGTCATCTGCGGCGCGAGGCATGCCTAGCGGGAGACACCGAGCTGCGGATCTCCTATGCGGGACCGTGCGATGCAGCCGCACCCTGTCACGGCTTCCGGTGCCCGCTAGGGGCCTTCTGTTCGCATGACGGCCAGCCATCGTGCCACTGCCCGCCCTGCTCGGAGGAATTCGAGCCTGTATGCGGCTCGGACGGAATCTCATATCCGAACGAGTGCAAGCTCAGGCGTGAGACTTGCCAGCGGAGCACGGCGCCGGGAGGCTCGGCGCTGCCTCCAGTGGCCGTCGCGCACCCGGGACTCTGCTCGGACCCGTGTGACGGCCGCCAGTGCCCCTTCTACGGCGTCTGTGAGGTATTTCCAACAGCCTTTTTTAAATGCGAATGCATTTCTTAGTCGGGCTATGTCAGGCGTCCGGCGCTGCCCGCGCGCCTCTCCGCTCTCACTCCCTCTCCCATAGCAACAGCTCCGGGAGCGCGCGCTTATCCTCGTCCCTAGCAACCGCAGCAGGTGGTGCGGGCGGAGTTGCGGAGAGTGGGTGGAGAGGAGGAGCGCGCTCTGGCGTGTGAGGGCGCTCGCATCGCGGGAGCTCGGCGGAGCCCCCGCGTGTGTGGAGAGAGCGCAGGAGAGGGTAGGTGCAGTGCTTCGCCGCTACTTCTCTCGCCGTTCGCTCTCTCTCCTCCCTGCGCCACCGCCTCAATGCAGTGCGTTTGAAACGCGTTTGTAGCGTTTGTGCTGCCTTGGCACAGCCTGAAAACAGCGCGTTCTAAACGCGTTTGTGTTGCATTGAAGGCGGTGGCAACATCCCTGAGGTGATTACGAACGCACGTAGGAAGCGTTCGTTGAAAGAGGCGCCCAAAAGGGAGACACTTGAGCGCGTCGATGTGTCCAGCTTTACGCCATTAAAATTACTACGCCGTGTACTCTCGTCGCAAGAAATGCCTTCGCCTTTCCTCACGATTCCCTTCGGGTAGGTGGGGGCATTTTTTTTGTTAGCAGCCTGCTTTCCAAAGGTATTGCCCCACTACTAAGAGAATGTTCTAATGTTATCTGTCGTGATGGTTACAATCGGTGCTGTCAGTTACGAGCGCACAGGCGTGAGGCGAAGGTGAAGGGCGGTTTTGGTTGGCAGACTTTCCGCAGTATTCTACCAGGCTCCCGCGCACTTTCTGTCGTACCTCGCCTCCTTAACTGGTACAGCGCCCGGACAAGGTTTATTTTTACTACAGCATTACGCACGACATCGGCAGCGACGGGGGCTGCATAATTGCAACTCACTGTTCTCACGCACCCGCCGAACTTGACTGCAATACGGGGTGACATAGTTATTGCATGCAAGATATGAATACACAAAACGTGCATGCACTAATGAAAGAGAAGGTTAGCATACGCACTAACTGAATAATCACAGTTCAATAGTCACAAAGAGCACTCACCTCTTAGGAAGTGAACGTAGTAAAATGCAGGCTAGTGCAATTAGCTGCCGAATTAAAGCAACTAAAATTGCCGGTTTGTTACGAAGTTGCTAGTAACCGCTCCTTGCAACTTAGTAATCATACTAAGACTACCGGAGTCCGATTATCCAACAATTGGTTTACACCTATTCGGTTTATGTGTGCCGTGTTCTACTACAAAAGCAGATATAAGATCGCATCAAAAAAACAAAAGAGCACTGCTCTTTTAGCCGAACTGACAACCGCCAATTACCTCAAGTGATTACCATGGTATGTACACATCACAACTACGTACATACAAGCATGATGAAGGGATAGCAAACGAGAACATACAAACACTCGCACACAGAATATCAAGGCCAGTGCGAAAAGGACGTGCGCGAAAAGCATATTCAAACAGCCGGCTATTTATGCTCCTGCCTTGGAATCGTAAACATTGTACCGATTAAAACCGGAGCAAACAGCGCTGGACACGGTTTCTCTCTCTCTGCGCACATACTGTGTTTTTGTTGCTCTTCTACGCAAACAATCGGTATATATTGCATATCCCACCATTGGGATATGCAATGGGGCATATTCATGGGATATGCAGAAGTATGTATTGCTGCATGTTCTAGCAATAAACCTGTGGTTGTTAGTTCAGCGCCCTCGTCTGTCGCCCTTTCACCATCCCGTGCCCAGCGCTGTTTGTTCCCGTCTTAATCATGTACCAACCAGGCCAGTCAAGTGCACTCCCGCATTGTACCGATTTGCAGCAATAGGCCCAGTATCTTGTACCCTACTCTTCCCATACGTGTGTACCATCACGTAGGAACAAATTATTATGCCATCATATTCAGGAATGTTTGTCAAACATTTGTCTAGTATAAGCATGCAATACAGTGATTCACGCATCCGAAGCGCCGACGGGTGGCTCGTCCGCGCACGTTCCATTTTTGAGTCTCTTAGATGCGCACTACCATCCCTACCTAATAAATATTGCGATATTGTCGCTAGCTATTTTTACGTTTGCAAAAAGAGAAATGCGTGAATATATTGTCACCCTTGTCTAATGTCATTTTAATAGTATGCTATACTTACACCACCAGTACGAAACGTTAACATTTGTATCGCGTTCTTAGTTTTTATCACGTTTATTTATATTATTCATTGTATTTATGAGTGTAAACATGTAAAAATCTCATTTGTTTTAATTGTCGATTTGTTCTGATGTTCTATTTGTAAACATTCATTCTAATATTAAAAAAAATTCATACTAATATTGTACTATAGTTGTTAAAAAGGCTGAATTTCAAAACTGCCGCCTCAAAGTCAAAACTACGGGGATACCCTCGTAGTCTAGTGCGCCAAGACCTACGTTGTCTGGTTCGAATGATCGCTGAAAAAAGCTTCTCGCTAAGTCCTCGTCGGCGTATCGACGTCGAGACCTACGCACGGTCGCCGGATTGGCATTCCATGTTGCCCTGTCGAAGATTCTAGAGACGACTGTCTCTGTTGGTACGTAGGCGGGAGAGCTGTCGAGCTTCTCGGGCGTGTCGCAAATAAGCGCTCACGACGAGATGTTCTTCGTCGGTGAGAATGGGCACTATGGCGTCGAGAGTCGTACTGCGGTTCCTTCCGTATGCCAGCTTAAATCTGTGTTGTTTCCTGAAATCGAGAGTTCGACGGAAAGCTGGCTGGTGGGAAGAAACAAGAAAGTGAACCGACCAACTTTTGTGGGTGTACAATCTTTCTTTCTTCGTGTGTCGTTTCTTGCGACATTTGCCGGCAGGCTAGTTGCCAATAAAAGAGCACAGACGTAACAAGACACAATGGAGACACAGGATAGAGGGCTGACGTTACCTAACCAAACTTCTTTGTGTCTTATTACGTATTGTTTCTTGTACCGCCAGTTACACAAAGCCATAATTCACAAAAAAAAAACATTTCTTACGCTAAGCGCATACATGCGGGGATATTTCGGCGAATAGTGATGCTGGATCTGTTAGCCAAGTCGGCCGATCGATGGCAAAAGGATTTGCGAAGGATAACTGCTGTGGATTTGGTCCGTGAAGTTAATGGTAGGTGTTATAAGGTTTCGACATTCTGACAGCGGTCAATAACTGGTCAACGAATGCGGCATCGAGTGTGATTCACTCATTATTTTGAAGGCAGCCTGTAGAAAAGTGACTGCACTAGGGATCACTGTCGATGAATGTCATAGCAGAAAACTAAAGAGGCAAGAAAAGTTATACAATGGGCGGTACTTCGCGCCCCGAATCGTGCGTACGGCATTAGCACGCTACATTGCATGCGCTTTCTTATTGGTGCTAGTACACCAATTCATGTAGCGGCTTTCTGCAGCTTAGGTGACGAACAGTCAAGTGGCTAATGCGCTATTGCATCACCAGTGGGGGAGGGGGGGGAGGCTCTTCAGATATACATGTATTAGTCGTTCAGATATTGTTACGGGGAGACGACAGAAGAAGGCTGTATTTACAATATTCACACAATCGCAGAGATTGGGGTAACAACCAAGATGGCGAAACAGCAACGAACTCGTCCTCCTCTTCTTCGTCGTCTAGATAAGCGGCACATAACATTACCCGCCGGCGGAGAAAGCACCGACTCGGTGCACCCGGGCGAAGACGGTCGCGAGAATGGTCACTATACACACGCGTCGGTGGGTTCCGGTATCTGATAGGGCTTCAGACGGACAACGTGAACAATGTCAGTGCGGGGCTGAGTCGACGAGGACGAAGACAATGGCTCGATTTCATACGTCACGTCGGTCACTTGGCGGCATACACGGTATGGTCCGGTGTACGGGAAGAGTAGCTTTTCAGAAAGCCCAACACGGCGTGCTGAAGACCAAAGGAGTACAAGAGATCCAGGAAGAAAGTGGGCGTTTCTGTGATGGCGATCGCAGCGAGATTGTTGGCCCGCTTGCGATTCGGTTAACCGAACGCGCGCAACTTGACGTGCATGGTCGGCGCGGGCAATGGCTTCTTGAGCGTACTCAGTAGGTGGGCACATGGAAGGAGGCATCATCGTGTCCATAGGCAACGCTGGATTTCGGCCGAATAACAGAAAGAAAGGTGAATAACCAGCCGTCTCGTGACGCGACGAGTTATACGCGAACGTGACAAAAGGCAATGTTGTATCCCATTCTTGGTGGTCGGCCGACACGTACATTGCTAGCATGTCGGTAAGGGTCCGGTTCATCCGCTCCGTCAAGCCATTCGTCTGTGGATGGTAGGCCGTAGTTAGCTTATGTTTGGTCGAGCAAGACGTCAGAATGTCATTGATCACCCTGGAAAAAAACTGTCTGCCACGGTCGGTGAAGAGCTGGCGCGGTGCCCCGTGTTGCAGGATGACGTTATGGAGCAAGAAGTCTGCTACGTCAGTCGCGCAGCTGGTTGGAAGTGCACGAGTAATTGCCAACCGTGTAGCGTAGTCCGTGGCAACGACGATCCATCGATTTCCCGAGACAGACGTAAGAAACGGACCAAGCAAATCGAGGCCGACATGATGAAACAGCTCATATGGGATGTCGAGTGATTGAAGACGGCCTGCAGGCGGGAGTGTTGACTTCTTCCGGCGCTGACAAAGGTCGCACGAAGTCACGTAACGGCGTACCGACCGATACATTCCTGGCCAGTAGAAACGACGGCGTGCACGATCGTATGTGAGGGATAATCCGAGGTGCCCCGCTGTCGGCACATCATGAAGTTGGGCAAGAACAGTCGAACGAGGGTGTGCCGGAATCACAAGCAAGAGGTCAGGACCGTCAGGTAAGAAACTGAGACGAAGCAAGGTGCCATCGCGTAGCACGAAGAGACGAAGGGAGGAATCAGGAGTCGGTGAGTTGAGGCGGTCAATTATCTTGTGGGGAGTCGGGTCACGGCGTTGCTCAGCGGCGATGTTGAAGAGGTCAGTTATTGCGAGCACAGATGTAATGCTATCATTCACCGAATGTTCCGGTGGGTCTACGGGATATCGGGACAGACAGTCGGCGTCCTGATACAAGCGGCCAGACTTGTAGACGACAGTGTACGTGTACTCTTGAAATCGTAATGCCCAACGACCAAGGCGACCAGTGGGATCCTTGGGAGAAGACAGCCAGCAGAGGGCGTGGTGATCGCTGACAACGGTGAAGGGTCTGCCGTACAGGTAAGGAAGAAATTTGCCGATGGCCCAAACAAGAGCGAGGTACTCTCTTTCTGTTATTGAATAATTCCGTTCAGCTGCAGAAAGGAGGCGGCTGGCGTATGCAATAACGCAATCCTGACCACGTTGATTTTGGGCGAGAACAGCGCCGATGCCATGACCACTGGCATCGGTACGTACTTCGGTGGGTGCAGAGTCATCGAAATGAGCCAACGCAGGGGGCGATGTGCGACCTTTTGAATGCCTCCGCTTCTTTTGAATGCCTTCGCTATTATACAGTTACACACTGTTACACCAGCCACGCGCAGAACACAATGATGTTACAATTCATCTCGTGGACAAACCTAAATAGATATTTTCCCTATCATTGAGAGCGACAGATGAGGTACTTACACAATCATTCTTTAAAGAAAGAATCTTATCAGCCTCGATGATTTCGCCTGTCATGCGATCTCTGCTTTTGGCGACAATGCTACAATCTGAATATCTTGGTCGACACCCGCACGTGCTACAGTGAGCGGACAGCCACCCTTGCTTTGACCGCTCAACATTGTACAGACGCTCTTTCAACCTTTCATTCAAACACCGACCCGTCTGACCAACGTAATATTTTCCACATGACAACGGCAGCTGATAAACTACGTTACATAGACAATGTCTAAATTTATTTGCGTGGTTTGTAGTACACGCCCGATTGGGTCTTATATTTAGCGTCATGATCACGTTTCCGTGAAAAAGATCAGAAGTAAAGCTAAGAGCCTGCTTCGCAGGTTAAATCTTGACTGCGTCCAAAAAACCGTTTCAAATGCCAAGGAAGATTTCCTTGAAGCGTTTTTTAGTGCAAAAGCCCACAAAGTCGACATGCCTTTTAGACTAATAGTCTCCGAAAATGGTACCTGGCAAAAATGTGTGGCGCTATACCTGCAGAAAACTTTGAATTGCTTAGTGTGAATGGCCCGTTTTTGGTGAAACATTCACGTAATGTACAGGAATTCATTTCCTCGCGATTTAACAAGAGCTTATTCGCATTCTCTGTTGACGTCAGAGACCTCTACTTTTCTATTCCGCACGAGCCTTTAATACAGTGCACTGAAGAATGTCTTCATGAGTTTGGTGCCTCGAATTTTCAGACTCAGTCTGGCATTAGCGTCAGCGGGTTTTTAGAACTTCTGAGTTTTTACCTACGGTCAACGTACATCCTTTGGGATGGAAAACCTCACCTTCAGAAAGCCGGCATTTCTATTGGTTCTTGCATTGCTCCCATCATCAGTGATTTGTTTTTAGCTAAACTTGACAGGTCCGTTTCGGAAGCTTTCGCTAACACTAATGTGACACACGTTTTCAGATACGTTGGCGATTTTTAAATTTTTATGGATAGCGATGTTGCATCGTACAGGAATGACGCACTTGGTGTTTTAGATCTGATGCGGAATAGTTTTGAACGTTTTGAGCTAACCTATGAATTGTCTGAGAATTGCGAAATTAGGTTCCTTGATGTCAAGTTATTCTTGAATGATGGCCGTTCTTGCTGGATATATCAACCACGTGGGAATAAGCCAATTCTGCCGTTTCATTCTGCGCACTCTAAACTAGTTAAGCGAGGCATTATAAAATCCTGCTTTACCAATGCTTTGTGCAAGTCTTGTGAACACAAGATGTTAGAAAGTTTTCAGGAGCAATCTGTAAGGCTGACCATGTCCGGTTACCCTGACCATGTACAAGTCTCTGTCGCCGAATGGTTGTTGCGTGATCTTCAGTCAAGTGGCCACACTAACGCAGGCCAACCTGCCAGAGAGAGACAGAATGTCGCTGTAATTCAACATATGCATAAGATAGCACACAATCTGAAAAAGTAGCGCAGCCAGTGGATGTGAAAGTGCTTTTTCGGCCCCACAAAAATTGAGCAGTGTGTGCAAAATGTCTGTCCCAGCGTCCAGACCCAATCGGGCGTGTACTACAAACCACGCAAATAAATTTAGAGATTGTCTATGTAACGTAGTTTATCAGCTGCCGTTGTCATGTGGAAAATATTACGTTGGTCAGACGGGTCGGTGTTTGAATGAAAGGTTGAAAGAGCGTCTGTACAATGTTGATCGGCCAAAGCAAGGGTGGCTGTCCGCTCACTGTAGCACGTGTGGGTGTCGACCAAGATATTCAGGTTGTAGCATTGTCGCCAAAAGCAGAGATCGCATCACACGCGAAATCATCGAGGCTGGTAAGATTCTTTCTTTAAAGAATGATTGTGTAAGTACCTCATCTGTCGCTCTCAATGATAGGGAAAAGATCTATTTAGGTTTGTCCACGTGTTGAATTGTAACATCATTGTGTTCCGCGCATGCCTGGTGTAACAGTGTGTAACTGTGTAAAAGCGAAGGCATTCGAAAGACATAAACTGTTGGAAGTTCAGCGCTCTGTGTCCTCTTCTGTCCCCTCCTGTCGGCTGCGCTGTTTTGCACTCATAATCTATTCGGGAAATTATCGGCTCTGCGTTTCTCTGCAACATGCGCGTCTTCCACAGGCTATGCATTCCAATCAGAAGAAGCATGTCGAGTGGTACGTCATTACAACTCGCTGGCAAGGGATATCGCACGGAATGTGAATTAAGCACAGTCTTTTTTGAAGAGTTCGCTGGAACACATCCCAAAATTAGATTGCATCTCTGCAGCTTATAAAACAATGTTCAATTGTTTCTGGCACATCACACAGAGGACAATCAACGGACGACACAAAAATGTCTCTTGAATGAAGCCGTCTTCACAGGCAAGGTCTCTGAATGTAATTTAAAAAGAACGTTTTTGTCGATGGTGTCAGCGGCATTTCACGTACTCGATCTAGGACATCATGCCCTGGCAGTCCCAAGTATTTTTTTATTTTTTATTTTATTTATTATTACTGTAAGCCAAAGGCTTATACATATCATTTTGCAAGATAAAATGGTGGCGGAAAGAGCATCGTTATTAAATCTCTGTAAAGATGTTTGCGTGATACACAGTACAAATATTCATTTGAAAAACCTAACTGTTAAAAAACGAACAGAGAAATAAACTTCTGACATAAATCCCCAGAAACATAGCCGTCGAGAACAATAGGATGGAACTACTAGATCAGGTAGCACATTTATTACCAGGTTTACCTGCAAGAGTGCGCGAATAATAGGGTGAGAAACGTCGCGGAGAAGAAGTTGTGAGATACAATTTGTCATACGTGCAGATGTGCTAGACCTAGCCCACCTGCACTAACTGGTCTGAACAGGTTGTATCGTCGGCTGCGAACTTGTCGCAGTTCAGGAGACAAAGCTTGAGAGTGATGACGAGACTGAAAGGGCCCTAAGGCTCTGTCAGCATGATTATAACATATGTGTGTCACATTCTGTTGGGTTGTCGGCAGGTTGTCTTTTGTTACTTAAGAATAATCTCCATTATTCCGCCGTAAGCTATCAGCTTGACACTGAAGGGCGGTTTATACATTGCGATTTTGTGCTGCATGGTGTTGCATGACGTTTGGTGAAAATTTACCCATTTATTGACATAGGTAGACCCGTTGCTTTCTTTGAAAGTATGGCCCGCCTGCTAGATTGTGATAGAGAGACAGTGCTTATCGACGACTTTAACTGTGTAACGACCGTGTAGGGCACACTTCTCGCAGGGATAAGAGTGGTGAGGTGTTGGCTGAGATTACAGAAATTACTGGGCTTGTGGATATTGGAGCCTCACACAGAGGGAGTTGTTCGTACACGCACATTCAAGGGCTTTCTCATGCACGCCTCGATAGAATTTACATCTCTTCAACCATTCTTTCTCGTGGGTGGTCATGTCTTACTGAACCGGTATCGTTTTCCGACCATTGCATCGTCATTGCTCAACTAGGTAAGAATTTCAATGGAATGTTCAGTCCTCGTTGGGCTCTTTGGAAATTTAATTGATGCTAGAGAATAGCCTCAGAAGCCTTTACGAGATAGAGTGTGAAGCACCTCGTTCGTGTGTTGAAGAAATGGCTACTATCAAATGTGAACTTCAAAAGCTTAATGCAGAACGCTACATATGTGCACGTATTCGCTCGCGCAATAATGGAGCTCTAAATTCCGAGAAAGCAAGCCGTCAGGCTCTGTTCGGCGAGCATCGTCGCGCAATGTCAAAAACGATATGGGAAGTATACTCTGATGGTACTTAGGTGACCAATCCAGATGATATCAAGGCAGAATTTGAGAATAACCACAGTACGCCACACCTGGAAGACGAAAGTCAGTCTCTTTTTTCTTCATGTTATAACTACTTCCGGTAGCCAGTAATTTCATTTTTCTCGTTTAGAACACAAATTTCGGTCTCTTCGTGCTCGCGAGAACCTAACAGAAGATAGTTAATTTTTTTGTTATGTGCTGCCTAGGATCAAAACGTCTATCTGGCACGTTTTGCCGCAAAAAAATATTAGCGTAACCGCATATGTGCTGCGGCGATCTCACTGACTCGCTAAGCATTTAGTCATACCTATGTAGAAAACGATGTTTATCTGAACTGCACAGTGAACACTTTCGTTTTCGTCACCCGTTTGAACATATTTTGCGTCCTCTTTCTTTACGTTCCGCGTAATATACAGCCGCAGTAGTTCACCTTAGCCGAACCAACCGTCAGGCTGAGAGCTGTACTCCGTGCGCCACGATCGCTGTGAAAAACATAGATATTCAATTACGAACAACCTGATAACCGTTAAAATGTAGTTTCGATCTTACCTGACTCAAGCGAGGCCATATATGCACATTCGACTACACTAATCAGAAGCTAAAAAAGCCGAGATATAGAGTTACATTGGCTCACTGTTGCCGTTGACGTGCGGCTTTCAGCGGTGCCATCCCAAATGGAAGGAGTGACTGGTAGAGTAGGTCGATGTTATTATCAGACTAATACTAATGTCATATTGTGTTGCGAATGATAAGTTCTTTCGATGCAGTTATATGAACTACATTCACGACAATCGATCACACACTTCAGAGAAAGCGCGCGCGCTCGACAGATGATTGCTTTAGCGTATATGTACGTCCGTCGCTTAACTAAAGCTAAAGCTAGATATGTGTAGGACACAGAATAGAATAATATTTTGAAAATATTCCATACGTTTTTCTTTCGACTTCTCGCGACCCAATACCAAATCTTATACGAATTTCACCCAGTGCGCCCAGCTTTTTCTAATGTGCCGCCAGTGTTCCCATTGCGCAGGCAGACTCTGTACAGCGTGGCCAGTGCCTCCCAGCGCGCTGTAGTACACTGGGACACACTGTACAGCGTTTCCAGTGCCACCTAGTGCGCTGAAAGGCCCTGGGAGACACTGGAAACGCTTTTTTCCGATAGGGTTATCTCAATCAGATTCTAATTATCAGGTCGAGAGCAGACGAGCGGTAAAAAGGGCCGAATATCGCCGGTAAAAGGTTGCGGCTGTGTATACGTTGTCTGAAGGATGACAAAAGGGATCGAATATTAGCCGGTAGAATCCAGCGGCTCAGCCGACATAGGCTGAAGAACGGCGAAACTGGCCCAATACTTGCCGGTGAAAGTCATCGGCTCAGGCAATATCAGCTGAAGGGCGGCAAACGTGGCCCAGCATAGCCGGTGAAAGTCAGGGGCTCAGCTGATATCGGCTGGACGGCGGCAAACCTGGCCCTATATTGCCAGTGAAAACTTAACATTGGATGAAGCGCGGCATAACCGCCCATTATTGCCGGATATTGGCTGACTACCGGCAACATTCTAAAAAGACAGGGCGTGCAAACACGGACACAAGAAAGAAGTCAGGACACCACAAACGCCGACTCACAACTGAAGAGACGCACAACGGCTGAAAAGAAAGAAGGCACGAAAACTTATCTGCGCATGCCCATGCAACAGGCGAACCTATCAATCCGGCACGCGTGGCGGTCTACGTGGAAGATAACTGTTGAGGCATTTGATTTCATCTTTATGCAAGTTAATCGACGGTTGGCTCACGCATGCGCTACCACTATTCTCCATATGCCATGCTTCAATCATCAGGTGCGTTTCTTCATTTCGATGACGGTACAACACTGCGCATTCATCGAATTTTGGCGTGCACTTACAATCTCGACAATGTAAAGATAGATTAGAAGGTGAGCCTCCTGTTAGCGATCTCTTATGTTCTAACAAGCTCGTAGAAGCGGCCGCAGCTGAAAGGGATCTTATACACCACACTCGTACGGCAATCAGTGAATTTGTTGGTGTGTTTTACGAAACAAATATAGGTCCGCTTTTTGTTTTTTACTCCCTCATTCTTCCTCTGCACAGTGGCACAAATCTTACCTATCTTATTGGCAGCCGTGAAAACAACATTAACGCCGTATCTAGTTCCCACTTTCTTTAGCCTGTGAGATATGCGATGAATGTACGGTATACCTACGACACGTTTCTTCCTATCGCTTGAATGAATACTTACCAACTAGCTCAGCTCTCTGTTATTCTAAAAATACCGGCAACATTTGGCCGTGATTGGGCCTCGCACAGGCGCCATAAAACCAATATTGGCCCGACGTTGTGTACTTCCTCGGCCCAGGCAGCACGCCAGCATTGGACCAATCTCGACCTAAGGTTGGCAAACACTGGCAGAAATATTGGTCCCACACCGGCTTTTGGGGTTTTGCTACACCTAAATGTGTGTTGGTCTAATTCTTGGAGCCAAGAATAGCCCATAGTTTCCAAATGGCTCCAGCCAATATTGTCCATCGAAGATATCTCCAATATTAGCAGGATGGCTTTAGCCAACATTGTCCGTCGCCCGTATCGCCAAGATCGTATAAATATTGGCAGATCCAATATTCCTTGCCAACCTTTCTCGCTGACTGCACTATTCTTCTTTTTTTTTCGGCGTTTAATGTTGGTTCTTGCCGCCTTTTTCCTCAGCTATGTGAACACCTTTCGGGCGTTATTTATTGACTGTATAATTTAACATGACGTAGAGTTTTGTGCATCAAATTAAATGCCTGTTCACCATGCTTTTGCCTGCAGGCACAGCAAGGATAATCGGCGTAGAAAGGTTGAGAGTAAACACAGGTTTATTCTGCTTGTATACAAGTGGTAAAAATACTGCAAGTCTTGGAAAGAAATTTCGCACTTTGGTCCGTTGAGCACTTGCTTCCAGATAAGACCTGCATAGGACAGACGCCAATTATTTTGAATTAGGTTCTTATGTTAGAAATCGCGGAAAAGGTACCACTCACAAACATACACAGCCAAAATGTCTCCCTATTAGAGTTATTTGAGTTGCCAGTTCACCGAGCATTCAAAAAGAAGCAAGCGAAAAGTGAAGAGCGATCGAAAATTAAATAAATGAATGCGTAAACTTGAACAAATATTCGATACAGCTGGAATCCATATCCACCTTGAACTAGCAGAATGTACACAGGGGTCCACTGTTAAAGGGAACATCGGAGCGTGTGGTGGCAGCTCGGCGCCACCGCCGGCCAGCGGCTGCAACGAGATTCGCGCAGACGCAGTGGGCATCGTGCCCGGTGCTCTTTCGTCGCGTCAACGGTTCGCTTCGCGACGATTCGCAGCCCGGAAGCAGACGGCAGCAGACGACGAAAGCGCACGACTCACAGCGCGCACTGCGCCTGCGCGAAACTTGTTGCACAGCCGCTGGCCGGCGGCGGCGCCGAGCTACCGCCACACGCTCCGATGTTCCCGTTAACAGTGGACCCCTGTGTACATGGCCGATTTATTTAATAGACGATAACTGCGCTAGAGCATGAAAGAATACGATTACTTCACAACAATTCAGAAGCTACACTGTTACCAATTTGGCATTTGCTTGCGCGAAGCGAGCGATGAAGGTCAAATGAAAAAATTCGGCAGATCCCACGTACCATGGGAGTCGATGTTATGCGAAGCGTGCGGCGGGAAGGTGACTGTGGCGTAAATTTTTTTACTGAACGAAACGTTATAAAAGGACGCTAAATATTGTATAACTTTTTTACGCACACATATATGTTGAAGAGCTGTATATGTGTTATATAACCAGTTGTTTACAGTTGGGTAACGCTGCCAACGGCAACGTCGGTATTACCAACACGTGAAGCGGTAAGCTGATATGCGGTGCTTTTAATTGTTCTTTATCATGGAGAACGCACGCACGTTTCACGACCCGTGTGCATGTGTGGAAGAACTTCTTGACAGTTCTTGAGCAAGGTCATCATCCCCGTGATCAGGGAGCACCGGCAGCTGGTCATGACCTGTTATCGGATCAGGTCGTGATCGCGGTAAACAGGGGTTCATATGTAGTGAAGTATGAGGTATAGTGCAGCTGTTGGAAATCGCGGATGCCTAGGTCATTTCGTCGACAAATTGTCTGTCGATAGAGCAGGAATCTGAAGTCACCCTTCGCGTTGGTGAGGTAAGGGCCATCGAGGTTGGTAGGCCTGGATAGTGCTACGTAGACCAACATCAGTGGATGGCGCTTGTCGTTTTCGTAGACTGGACGTATGTGGCCTACGTAGCCTCATCTACAAAGCGGCTGTATGTCAATCTTGTATCATTCTCGGTCAGCATGAGGACATCGCCCAGCCTCGTCAGAAATGAAGGGGACACTGCGTCGTCCTGGCGGACTAACTGCACTTTATGGTGCGATGATGTGAATATCATACGTAACTTTCGTTAATGTATTCCTCCGGGGTCGAGCAATGCTTCAATATAGCTTGCTGAATCATAGGAATACAAATGTTTATCAGACGGCTATAAAAGCGAAGCCAACACTGGAACCACATACGTTAATCTTATATGACGCCTGTATCGTAGGAGTATCATGTAGTGTTTATTGCTTTCTTGTAAAATTACATAGCAATCACCACAGCACAATGGATGTTGTACCGCCGTTACGCCTGCATAGGCTATTTTTCAAGACAGTTTATAGACCTGGCGTGGCTCTGTGGCAGAATACCTGATTGCCACGCAGAATGCTTGGGTTCGATTCCTGCTGGGATCCCAATTTTCATTATTTCCATTCTTTGCGTAAATGCTGTCGATGTATGTTTTTCTTAACGTTCTCGCATTTATTGTCTGTTCTCACCGTTGCTGGGTAGATATAAACAGTCAATCAGCTGTGGCGCATACCCGTACACCGCGGCCCGTGGTAAACGGGTATGAGCCACACTTGTCGGAGAAAAGGGTTTGACGACGTACGCGACAGGATTTTCGCATTATTCATGTCATTACCTCACAGCCATATTCGTCAAATCTTCTTACCCTCCCATGCGAATTTTGGTCCACACCAATTTAAGGAGGCGATCGTGAGAGCTTCCCGACGTAGGCGGCTAGATAGATAGATAGATAGATAGATAGATACGTAGATAGAAACGCTCAAAGTGCCAGAGGTTCGCTAAGAAATGCTTCGCATTTAAAACGGGTGTTTGACTGACACACGAAAACGCGACGAAGGTACAAAATAAGACACGCAAGTCCTGAATACTTCGCTAAGGGCGAGGACAGAACTAACCAACTTGGACACGCACAGCAGAAAACACGTGGTTATGCAGACATATCTCACATACTGAGAACACGGAAAGCATCAGGCAATGGAAGAAATAAACGACTTACCGAACGCGATACGAACGCAAAAATCCGGCGAAAAGTTTGCGAGTTCTCACAACACATGAGCGCTTATTTGCAGGTGACTCGTCGGAAGTTAAAACAATAAAGTCCGAAGAAGACCAAGGCAGCTGCTTTCTCACTGTTGCATCGCCATAGAATTGCATCCTGTGTCGGTACCCCAGTCCGCCTTTTTCCCGACGACTTTCGACTGAATGCGCAAAGGCGCACGCTCGCCGATGCCGGGAGCCTGAACGAGGGCAAGTAACCACCCTCAACCGGCCAAGCGATAGCCGCGGGCCAAAAGAGGCCCAAACGCGTACGCATCTTCCGAGATCCCGTCGTCTCGCCCCCCCCCCTCTCTCTCTTTTTCAAAGGCATTTAGGCACATTTTATCTCCAGTTGAAGTGACTCACGAACTTTCGGTTGATTCATCCATAAGGTTTTTAGATAAGCGATTATTTTTCGAGAATTACCTTGCCTGCTGGCAGTACGAGCCTCGGGCGAATAAATCGCTGCTACCCTTTAGCTCCTCTCTTTCTAAGCTTGTTGAGCGTAGTATCGCCAACATCTGCTTGCTTAACGTTTTCAAGAAATACTGTCCCCATTCCGTAGCGGAGAGTTTCAGCAAGCAGGTAAACCGCCTGGAAAAGCCAGGCTTTCCGCAAGTTGTACTGGTTTCGGTAGCTGAAACAATCTTGAAAATATCCCAGACCCGCCAAGTGGACCAAGAGCTATTTCGTGTAAAAGAAAAGGTGGCTGTGACACCGTATATTCATCGCGTGTCCCACAGCTTGAATAATACTGATAAGACGCTGAGGCAAAAACAGTCAAAAAAGACGCCGGGCAAGGGGAAGAAGTAACACACACAACGACTGATAAGACAGTAAAGGTGATCTTCTGTGCACCTTTGAAAATGTCTTAACTTTGCAAAATGATGAATTCTTGCCCCCGAAAGGCACCAGCCTGTACCATAAACCACGAAAGTAAAGATGTCGAAAGTCAGGTTGGCGTGGTCTACGATATTCACCTGTCTTGAGGCAAAAAGTATGTAGGCCAAACTGAGCAATGCTTAAACGACTGACTCAGACAGCATTGCAACATTGTTAGGAATGACAGAGAGGGTCACCTGGCAGTACATTGCAGAGATTGCAAGAGTGTACCGGATTTTCGCGCATGCTCCGTGATTGCCAAAAGTCGGGACAGGTGGAATAGATTAATTATTGAGGCAAAAAGTTATTGCAGCCGGTGATCGTGCGTGAGTGTGGCCTCCGTATGTGTATCTCAGAAACAGTTGCGATATATAAATGCGATTGCGCAGCAATGAAACGTGACAACACCGTCTGCATAAATACCACCCGTTTTTTTCTTGCAATAAACACTGTTGGCAGTTGCGCCCTTTGTGTGTCTCCCTTTTTGTCCGTCGTCTTCTTTGTGCCTACTGTTTCGAATCAGGCTACCTCGGCGCACGACCTGGGATCTGCCACGGCCATGGACATCGTCTCGCCCGCAATTTGCCCCCGATCACGAAGTCATCGCCGTCGACGGTGTTCAACCAAGCCGACTTTTTAGCAACCTCGACACATTGCGCATCTTGCCAGCAGCGATCACCATCTTCGTTGAAGTCTACAGCAACACAAGTTCGAGCCCATAACCAACTACGGCCGAACGTGCTGGATGCTGCGACGATGACGGAAACTCCCGGGCACCACCCGCCTGGTTCGCCTCAGCTAGAGCAGACCGTGTGTGCCCACGCAGACGGACAGCCAGCCTGCCGCCCTGCATACATGCTCTCCTGAACCAGCTACGGCAGCTTTTTCCACCACTATATCTAAAGTGCCTTCCATCTGCAGTGGCCAGTGCGGTTCCCGTGGTTCCCAACTTCCGCCATCACGAAATGACGCTTAAGGCGAATGCGCTGGCTCGCGACAACTGTGCTACCAAAGACCGAACGCCGGATTACGCGTCGCACGACATCGGCGCTATCTTGTATACCTTGTCGCCTGATCGACTCACGCCGGCGCATCACACGTTCTCCAGTGCTGTGGTAAGCCATCAGTCATCACCCACCAAAACGGCTCGTCACCACACCAAGACTCCTCGCACCACCTCTATCTACAGCGCACCGAGTCGCGGCTCGTCTGCACCCTGCAGGGCAGGCAATGCAGTAGCCGCAGCCGGTAATGTGCCGCCGTAAATGACGGTACCAGCACCGCCAACACGCCACCAGCGTCCACCGACCACCCCGGTGACGTGTAGTCCATAACCCACTACCGATGTCCACCATGTCGGTTGCACTCGCTGCGGCCGACAGCGTCTCCTTGTCGTGACTGGCCCGCGGCGCAACTCCCAGAACCGCCCGGCAGAGACCCATCGGCTCCCGATGGTCCCTTCACCTTGGCTACATGAACTTCCCACGGGCACCTTGTTTCGCGTTATGGACACCCCCGTATTTTTCACTTCGGCTTCACGTCTGTGTGTGGTGGTGAAGGGGGGGGGGGGGGTCAGTAACTTGTAGCGTCGTCATCATCAATTTCCAGTCACCACCTCTCACGCAGCTCATGCCTAGAGCTCGAGGCGCGAGCCAGATTAGAGCAGTCTCACGCTCCTGGCGGCCTGGACGCCTGAAGCCGCTGCCGCTCCTCTTAGCCTTTGTAATAAGGTGGCGACACAATGGCACGGTCACGTCGGCCGCCTTCATGTTTCTCTCGTCTCTCGCTACGAGGCTAATTAGGCCTAAGCCCGATTAAGTCCAATTAGTGCTAATTAGGAATAAGCCAAATTGCTACATAGTTGTGTGCAATAGAACCAAGCCCACCCAAGATACTCGAGATTTATGTGGCCGAATGATGCTAATTAAGCCCAATTAGGACCATGACGCGGAGTCAAGGTAAGTACAGCCAAAGCTAATTAAGCATATTTGATCTTGGCATGATCTAATAAATAATAATAATAATAAAAACCTAGCGGAGCCCAGTTAATCCAAGCAATGCAAGTCAAATTTCCAGTGAGGCTGGTGAAGCGATGCTGAGAAAGATACTAAATACCACTGACCGAGTCTAGCCTAATTAAGAGACCAATTCAGAAAAATTAGTGCTAATTCAGACTAATTCATTTTAACACTGATTAGGTTGTGTGCGATCTAACCAAGCCCACCCGAAATACTTGAGTTTCATGTGGCCTAGCTATATTAGTTAAGCCTAATTGAGTTTGACCAAAGCTGGGAGACCGCCAGCTCCGTCGTGAATCGCTGTCCACATTTTTTTTACAGGACACAATTTTATCGATCGGCAAGGTCCTCATGTAGCACCCAATTGCCTAACCTCCGTCCTAGACAGCTTCGGTGTTAAGATATTTCACACAAGGTTGCATTCTCTAAAAATTATAGATGCCCTTTAAACAATTACACAAGAAACTTTGAGCGCACTTTCAACACTTTTCATATTTCAAGTGGCCAGAGCGAAACCTATAGGCACTTCGTTGAAGCCGCTACACTCGAAAACGCAATACTCAGGTAGCTCTGCGCTAGTACAGTGTGCTCATCCTTGTGTTGTGACACCTTCGAAATCACCAATATGACTGAGTTGATGAACTCATGGAAAAGCACTTGATTCAGTTGTTGAACACATAAGACCATGCGTAACGCAAGGCGACGCTGTCGCCTTTGGCCATCACTTGAGAATACAGCCCAAGTGTAGCTCATCTCATAGCTTGCGACTGGGCCTGTGGTGGTTCAGGAGTTCCCAATGAATGCGCGATTTCTTCTCAAACAATATCTTCAATCGGGACAACTGGAGGCTGGGATTCGCGCTCTACCGCCCTTCTGGACTCGCGCACGTCGTCTGATCGAATCTGTGCGTCGAGTCGCGATTGGACTGCCAGGTGCTAGTGTCTCTTCAATCGTTGCCGCCTCCAAAGGAAATTTCTGGACGGTCTTGGGTGGCTTCCTCTTAAGTCCAGCGAAGAGCTCTTGCTTTGCTTCTCCCATGCGGAAACGAACTTTTTTTAACACGAAAGCGTTTTATGCCGGGGTCCACCAAGTACATCCGTCACGGATATGACGTTGATAAAATAGACACCAACCGGTGAGAAAGAAAAAAACCAAGAAAAAGATACCCCGCTGGGAATCGAACCCACGACGTCGCGGCCGCGACGGCAAGCGCCCGACGCGCTACCCACTAAGCCATCTTGGGAGATGCTAGGCAAGGCGCGAACGCGCCTTATATCTTTCACACATTCCCTTTCGCGGCGGGCGGAGCGGGGCGGTGCCGCCGTCTGTGAGAGGTGAAAAGAAGTAATACTTCACGATCGACACTTACTAGCGCTTACTCCGAGATTACACGCGATATCTGAGGTCATGGTTAAAGCGTCTCGATACCAGAGAGGTAGACTGGCCGCGCTGGCGTCGCCGAGGCACCCTTGACGCAGTTACGTTCTTTGCCTTTGGCTTCGTGTTAGCATGTGTCGGCTCATCGGAGTAGTGCATCTTCCACGTGCACCAACGGGATTTCTCCGCCGCCGACTGCTTCAATTGCGAGAGCACCGACTGACAAAACTGCTGCAATATGCGTTGCAGAAAGGACGCGATTTCGACGGGCGAATGTCGTGCCTTGGTGGAGCGAGAGCAGCGCCTGCGAGACAGAGGCCAGCGGGACGCACGCGTTTGCGGCTCAGGCTACGAACCTCTACCTCCCGTGTTGCTGAAGCGCAGTGCGTGTTATGTATGCATGAGCACAGGCGTCGGCTACCCATTACTAGAAAGCGCACACCGTGCCGTTTCTCTCCTTAATTGACGACACTTTCAATAAGTGCATACCGGGTACCAGTGTTGATTTTGAGCTTGTTGATATCACCCTTATGCGGGATGCACGGTTCGCTGTGTCCAAATATATGTTCACACCGTCCTCTATCACAACGGTTTAATCATTATCATGGGCGTTAGTCGTCGCGATAGAGACATGCTGTCAACATGGGTGCATCCACGTCAAACGGTGCTATAGCTGCCAAACACGAATAGACATTGTACAAGCTCTCATATATCACTACACAATAAGCACTACTTCTGTGAAGACACGTTTCACTTTCGTGTTATACCGATTCCTATGATGGAGGGATCAGCCATGTTTTTTCCTCTGGCTTCTCGGGATCGGCGTGTCGAAAAAAGTGACGTTTTCGTTTGGGGAGTTGTACACGCGTCTCAAGTAGTGTTTCGACCCTCTATTTGCGGACGAAGCTCGTGAACAGGGTGTCGGAAAGAAATGTTTTTCGTTTCGGTTTTAGTTTCGTTCAACCACAAAAAGTTCCGTTCCGTTTCTGTTCTGGAACGGGAAAAACGATGTTCCGTAGCGGTAATTAACGTTTTTTTTTTTGCATGCAGAAACTTGAAGTTAAGGTAATCATAAAAAAACAATGGATTTTGGGTATAGTTACTTGCCCTCCTCTTACGAAAGTGGGCAAGGGGTAAAACACGTTCTTTCCACGTCCGTCAGAGGAGCGGAAGTAACTGTACCACGAATTCCTACCAACTGGCACAAACCAGTATACCCTTCAAAGTCATGGTATGTATGTTATCAAAAGTCAACTACGATTTTTAGCGGGCTCAGTGCTTTGTGTCAAAGGAGTGAGCACGATATCAGAAGAAACACTTCATTCAGTGTACGCTTTGATGTGCGAGACCGCTGTTCTGATAAAGAAATCCCCAGGCCTGCACGGCACACGCAGCACAGTCACAGCGAAAGCTGGAAGAGCAGCTTTTCTAGAGGCCGGTGTAGACACTCTTGGGGCAACAAATTCAAGTACACATGCAAGGTACCCACTACACCATAAATCGTAATTTTTCTGAAGTAGCAAAGCACCCACTATGCCATTTTTCGTCATTCTTTGGAGAATCGTGGTAATCGCTACGCATCTGTAAGGCATTATGTGCACTTCATGCTGTGGTTGATGATGATGAAAAATAATGGCTGATTATGTTGTAACGGGTTGGAAGCATTCAACGACCGACTCGTTGCGCAATTCGCATTGTGTGACGCCAGGTTGGTACTTTACTCGTCTGCCGCGCTATATCACATATGTTAACACGATTCCTTGCCCGACATGACGCGTGTATGGAGTACTTTTGCGAAAGATTTACAAGCACTAGAGTGGCACTGTGGGGCACTCTCGAATGCCGAGCAGAGGGCGCTGGTTAAAATCCCATTCTTTCCTAGAAACTTGTTTCTGATTTCATTTTTTCTTATTTCACGCGATAGCGGTTACGAACACCGGCGGCGGCGGACACCTATGGCGCCAAAATCGGTTGTTGCGATCTCATAACAGCTTTTGCTGTAACAAACTTCAGCGCCTAGAATGCCCTCTGCACGCTGACATGCGTGACAGGCGCGCAAAAGTACACTTATGTTTATCTAAACATCTCTGGTTGCCACTGTTCTCCTTTTTCGCACAATTTAAACATATTTTGCTTTGAAATTCCTGCCTTAGGTACGCACTAATATTGTACCCTGAGATATCGATGATTTCTCACGTTGTATGACCTCAGTCGTTACGAATTGCCAAGTTTTCTCGTGAACCGAAAAACGATTTTAAAAATTTCGGTTTCACTCCGGAACGAAAGAATAGATAAAGTTTCGGTTACGTTTTCGTTCCGGTCAAAAATATCGTTTTTTTCTTTCGTTTCTAGTTCTTGGATTTAGTTCCGTTCCTACACACTGCTCGGACAGGTGGCCAAGAAGCTGGTTCAGAAAATGTCGCATGATGTTAGGCTCAACTCTTCGTTCTCGAACCTCGTCGTAACGGCGTCTTCAAAGAGGAAATAAACATGCCGTAGCTTCGACAAGCACTGCAGAATGGGCAAGTTGGTGAATTGTGATATCGTATTGGTATAGCGCAGCTCAGTTTGAGCATAAAGAAAAGAGGCCATAGTGAAGAAGGAAACACAGGCAACAGGATGAGCGCTCATCCTGTTGCCTGTGTTTCCTTCTTCGCTGTGGCCTCTTTTCTTTATGCTCAAACTGAGCTGCGCTATACCAATATGATATCACAATGCCGTAGCTTGTCTTCATTGCTCCACTGGTTATGAAGTCGTATGCTGCAGTCGTATGCTGCCAGCCAGCTTTCCGGGTCTTCGACTGATATGCGGAAAGCGTCCGGCTCCCAGGGCTACCGGAGGAGGATCGATGTTGGCGGCCCAGGGATTGCCATGTCGAGGTCACGGTCTTGAGCTGCCTGGTATTGGCGGGAAGGAGCCCGTACTCTGGCTCTAGTCCACGCTGCCTGCGGATAGTTCGACGTTATAGGATGTCTTTATTGCCTGCTTTCTTCCCCCCTTGGGCTAGGATCACCGCTTCGCGGGGACGCCCGGAACGTTAACGAAGCAGCACGTCCGCCAGATGACACATGGTCGTGACGGTGAAGAAGGCTGCAGTGAGGCTTTTCAAGACGAAACTCTTTATTCCTAAACTTTTGCCCAGAAAATTAAGTCAGATTACAAACAATACATGATATACACTGATAGCGGCGATCACAGTCGTCTGCCGTCGGTAATCTAATCGTCGACCGAATGCGTCGTATTTTATACATTAGTGATCGAAACTTCAAGCGTTATGGCTGGTGCTGGCGTAAGCTCCCGAATAAACTTGACTACTTGCGTACCGGCCGTGATCCTGAAGGGGTCCTGCAACACTCTTTCATGTAATAATCGAATAGCCTCATTCAGGAGTTCATTGCCTCACAGGTCGACTGCTACATAAATTTTCAGAATCCTTCAAGTGCAAGCGCAGTTAAAGAGATTTTCCGCGCGCTTTTAGCGCTTTATTACTCCTCTCGTACCAGCGAGCGCGCTGAAAGCTACGCAGGGTGATGAGAAGGGGGCAAGAAGCTCCGTCCGTTCGTCAGCGCGCGTGGGCACGTTACGGCCTCCTGCGGCGGCCGCGGTTGCTATGCAGCGCACGATGCTCAAACCAACCAATAGCCGTGTACATTGGGCTTATGGCGCGGTCATTTGGGCTTATGGCATCGCTTGACGAAAGAAGAGCGAGCGATTTTTACCTAGCTTTGAGAAATAATTGTAAATTCCAGGCCGCGTGCTGCGATATTATGTTTGGCTTACGTCTTTTCAAGAGCCTTTACTACCGATCGGCAGCGTTTTCTGACCGTGCTCAAAAATTTCCAGTGGCTTAGCTCGGCTATTGCAGGATATACGTAGCGCTAGCAAAGGTTCAGCTGATAATTCTTAGCTTTCCAGATTGTCTAGGATTATTAGCCTTCTTCTGTTCAGTCTTCGTACGCTGAACCGCTAATGGCCAGGCAACTACTTCGGGATCCGATGAGATAAGCTCTCGGCTCTTCTGCGGCGTTTAGCAGCATTTGCGCTCTCCTTCTCCATGGCGTTACCCACCTGCAAACGCCAGTCAGAGGCGCTATCAAGCGCCTCCAGCGCAGTGTCAGACGGCGACTGCACAGCGAAGGCGAATAGCTGCGCGCGCGCTGGCGCCAGTGTATCTGCCATGACTACGACGTCACTCCTCTCGAATGCGCAGACCAGCAGCGGCGAGTCGCGCGCGGCGGTGGCGGCGCGCGTGCCGGCGCCAGCGTGTCTGCCGCGGCTACGACGCGGCAGACACGCTCCTCCCGAACGCGCAGACCAGCAGCGGCAAGCCACGCGCGGCGTTGGCGGAGAGCGCGCGAGATGCCGGCTTCGGTGAGCCAGCTGTGTGGCATCACTAATCCTGCGCATGCGCAGCACGGCACATGAGGATCCACGCGAAATCGGCTCCGGCTAGGCAAGTGTAGCTAACGCTACAAAAATGTCGCAGGGCCCTTTTGGACAACAATCTGAAACAATCGAGAAGTTTTCAAAACATAGCGACGCGGCCCCCGCCGAGCAGTGCTGACATCTTTTGTGGGTGAAGCCTGGCCACATAAAATAAAGAGCCCGCGTGGAAATGCCCGCGCGGAAATTTGCCGTACATATTCGTGCAATGGCCGCAGGCTTTTCTGCGAGCTTTGTGGGAGGGGGGCGGGAATCGCGTCTGCGGCCATGACACGAATAAGGAGACACAATTTTTGCCTACATATTTTCGGCGGTAATTCTGTATATTGAACTTCAGTGCTCGCTCGTGGTGGGACAAGCGAGAAAAGAAAGAAAATAACTCTCTTTTTTTCGCTTCAAGGCTCGCGATGGGACGATTTTGTGCGGCAGTAGAGAGAATGATTCTTTGTGAAGCGCCAGACTGAACCTTTGCGGACTCTAAATGCTCTAACCGCGACGCCATCATCTCGGGCGATGCCGCGTGTTTTCACGCCCATCATCTCCGCTGAAATAACGTAGCCGTGGCTCCGCGTCTTTGTTACGTGTTGCAGAAGTGTGTTTTAGGGGCTTGCTCCTTATGCTCGGGGCTTGTCCATCCCAGTAGTATCCGCTAGTTCTCATTGCTCCCGCTAGCTTGGCTCAGCGCACGCTCGTGCGAAAGAGGTCTTCTTCCTCCTGTTCTTCGAGTGTCTTGATGATGATATTAACGCAGGCAAAACCACATATAGCATAGCCAACTGTAGCATGCGGCGCTCGCACTACTCCAGCGCGTGCTCTAGTTCGATAGGAGACCGCTAGAGGGCCACAACTTCGTGCTTCCTCTCTCTTTCGACCGTCGTGAATCAGTACGCTTCGATACTAATAAAATGCACGAAGAATACAAGGCGGCCGAGTGGAGGGCTCGTAAGGCAGCAGTAGCGTGGGCTCGCCGCCAAAACTCTGCGGTGAGAACTCGCGAGACCGCAGAGAGACGTCAGCGTCGTGCGGACCCCGAGATGCAAGCCCACGAAGTCGAAGCAGCACGAAGCGGCGGCAAGAGAGCCTTGAAGAGGTACGGGCGCGAGATGCAGAGGCCAAGCGCCGAAAGCGGTCCCTGCCTGAAGTTCGTGGCGCCAACGCGCGCTTCAAGCGCCATTTCCGCGACCACACATTCGGCTACAGATGCAAGCTTGTGGTTCTACAACAACCTGTCACGAAAGGACAGGGAGGCCTTCTCGCTCTGCACTGTAATGACTGCACGTGCAAACCAGTCTTTCAGGAAGCTGACGTGGTTTGTAAACATAGAAATAAATATGTCCGAGAAATAATAGAAGCAGAGACGATTCAAAGGTTGGGTGACAAATGTGTTAGTTCGGCGTCGATATTTTTATCAGATAAAGAATTGCAATTTCTTCGTTCTGCTTTTCCAAGTTGATTAGAAAGTTATCTGCTATGACATGCGCAGTGGTTGGCTGATCCCCTGTATGGATGTGAAATGTTGCTTCAATAAATTTTGTTGTAAGTCAGCGCTGTGGGTGTTCCCTTCCGGTGTCCCCGTTTTTTACTCGCGCTGTGTGATTCATCAACCTGACCACAATCGCTACTATAAAAATGTGTCACGTGTTCATATGACAGCGGAGTAATTGTACGCAGCATTCACGGTTTACCCGATTATCTCCGAGCAAGCGCCTCTAACATCATTCGCTTCGTGGATATGGTGGGGATTTCTTTTTCTTTGGCAACATGCAGTGCTTGCCTCGGAAAGCGAACCATTTATTTTCCTGATGTACCTTCCTAGGATTCCCATCGTGGCACATATTTTTCGTCGGTCTCGACCTTCCGACCAGTCGTTTGGAAGTGTCGCTAATAAAAGCTTTATATTTTTATTGTGATCGTAATTATATGGACACTCTCGGCGTATTATTGCGATAGCAGTTATATGGACACTCTCGGCTGATTTTTGCCGTCACCGTCTGTCGACGCCGTCATGCCCCGCATATGTTTATGTATGTAAAAATATAAAGAAGGGACAAAGAAAAATAAAGCAGAAGAAAGAATTCTAAAGCACCCGACCGCAGATTCGAACCAGCAACTCCTCGCTCCCCAGCGTGCTGCGTTAGACAACTCAGCCACACGCCATGTATGCGCCGGCGAAAGAATGGCGAGCTCTTTATATACACCACGTACCGCTGGTGGTAAACAAATCTCGGAGGAGCGTGAGCGTGTTTTCTATCACGCAACGCTCCTAATTTTCTTTCATTTGGAATACTGCTCTTGAGACGCGCACGACAAAGTGGCCATTTTCTGTACCCACTCGAGATGTGGAAGGGAAAAAAAGACAGAACATTTGGCACACCTTGCATCAGACGCCCCCTGTGGTAGGAGACGCAGAGGGTCACTCCACGCGCCGCAGTTTAATAGAAGAAATATGTAAGAGCGTCTAAATTCTAAATTTCCCTACTTATATTAACCGCCGGTTTGTTGGCCAATCCCCCGTAGTGGGTAAGAGCCAAGAATTAAGGGGCAAGCAAGCAAGCGTCTGATTCTTCATTGTCGACATTTGCAGCGCGTTCCTCAAGCACATAGGCGTAACAACTGCGACAGTTGTTAGTTCACGCTTGCCCTGTGCATGCCTGTGAGTTCATTTAGGGCGTCCTTCCTTGTGCTTCAGTGGCACGCTGCAAGTATCAAGCTGCTTCTGGTTCTTCTTGTAATATATCGATTTCTTGCTATCGCATTCATTGCTTCGCCCTTGCGGCGAAACTGTGACTTTTTACAGCGAAAGCTGTTATGAGATCATTTCACCGGCCCTTTTTGGCGCCGTAGTTGTCCGCCGCCGCCGCCGGTGTCCGTAACCAGTATCGCTCGAAATAAGAAAAAAAAACGAAATAAGAAAAAAATTCCAGGATGGAACGAGGTTCGAACCTGGGCCCTCTGCGTGGGAGCCCAGTATTCAACCTCTGAGCCATGCCTTTTTTTTTTTTTTTCTTTCATGGTATTTATCACACTTAATATTACAGTGCACAATAATAGCACAAATAAAGCAAGCAAAGGTACAATCACATAGCGACAATATGCGCTCAAGCGTTACTAAGTGCACACTCGATGGCTAACACAACGTGCAGTAGAACGGTGAGAGTTCTTCACATCGTGTTATACTAGAAATGTGGTGAGGCCGAGCACCTCACCAAGAGGGGGTACCAGTCCGGTCTAAAGTCCAGGTCATCATAAATGTCCTTTAGCTGAATAGTCATGCGAATGAAGTGCATGCTTGAAGAAATGGTGGGTTCTGCGTTACGGTCCTGCATACGTGTCTTCCATAAGCTATGCATACCCATGAGGAAAAACATATCATATGGCACTTCATCAAGCGATGTTGGTATAAGATAACGTATGGTGTGAGAATTGACGACAAAACGTTTCTTCAGTGCTCTCTGAAGGACATCCCAGAACAGAATAGCGTCTTTGCAGCTAATAAAGCAATGTTCTATTGTTTCCGGCACATCACATAGACGGCAGTTAACAGAAGAGACAAAAATACCTTTTCTTTTCAACCATGTGCTTACCGGAAGTGTTTCAGAGTGGAGTTTATAGAAAAATGTTTTTGAATTAGGAGGAATATACATTTTGCGCACACGTTTCAACACATCGTGGCCTGAAAGATCGGAGTACAATGAACGGTACAACGGAGGCGGGAAGAGCATAGTTAGTAAATCCTTATATAGTACCTTGCGCGAGGCTGTGTACAGGTATTCCATGGAAAAGCGAGCTTTAAGGAACCGAACTGCGAGGTAAACTTCCTGCATGAATCCCCACAAACACGGGCGTTCGGAGAAGTTTGATGAAACAACTAAGTCTGGCAAGCAATCAACAAGTGTAACCTGCAAGAATGAACGGATTACGGGGTGGGAATTGTCTCGAAAAAAGAAGAACCGTGAAACTGTTTGCCATAGATAAAGGTGTACTAATCCCAACCCACCCTCACTAACTGGCCTGAAAATGTTGTCACGACGCATGGGCTCAAAAGTCGAAGACCATATGAAAGTAGCAAAAATTCGATGAAAGCGTTGTATATAAAATCTCGCGCAATGGATAAGTTGCAATACGTAGTAAAGCTTTGTTGCTAGGAAAGTATTGCAAGCTTCAGCTCTCCCGAATATTGAAAGTCGATGGGGAACAAATGTCTGGGCCTGTCGTTCAAGCTTAGGAACGCGCTCCTTCCAGTAATGCGCACTGAATCTATACGCGTCCAGTGGTACTCCGAGGTATTTTGGCGGGATTCGTGTCCAATTAATCCCTGCGAACTGATTCGGCGTGGTACCCCACGAGCCAAACCATAGTCCTAAACTCTTAGAGGCATTTAAACGCGCTCCTGATACAACGCCAAACTTTTCAATTGTAGATACCACATTTTCTACACTTGGTTTATCTGTGCAAAAGAAAGCGACATCGTCTGCATAAGCTAATACTTTAACTTCACTGCCTAATATACTAAAGCCGCGAATACAACTGGACTGTATTATGCTTAAGCACAGCGGCTCTAGATAAAGTGCAAACAGAAGTGGTGACATCGGGCATCCTTGTTTCACCGAAGAGCAAATAGAAACAGGTTTCGAGAGTTGACCATTAACAATGAGACGAGTTGAGCATTCATTATAACAAAGTTTAACACCTTTAAGCACGACTGTGCCAACATTGGCATGCTCAAGTAGAGAAAAAAGGAACGAATGACTAACACGATCAAAGGCTTTTGCAAGGTCTACCTGTAGCATTGCAAGCTGTTTTTGATAACCATAGCAGAACTGAAGAACTGTTCGAGCAACGTGTATATTGTTTTGTATAGATCGGCCCCTAATTCCACATGTCTGATGAGACCCAATGAGAATCGACATCGCAAATTGCAATCTATTTGATAATACTTTAGCAAAAATTTTGTAGTCCACATTTGACAGCGATATTGGCCTGTAACCTTCGACGGAGCGAAGCTTTTCCTTGTCAGAGGTTTTCGGTATTAAAACAGTGTGGCTTTTGCAAAAAGATCGCGGGAGTGTCTCCATGTCATAACTTATTTCAAAGATGTCCAGCAATATGGGAGATAGCGTTTTTTTAAAAGCTTTGTAAAATTCAGCTGAGATGCCATCAGGGCCAGGTGTTTTCGATAAAGGTAAGTTGTCAATTGCCTGCTCAATTTCCTTTATCGTAATGGGTCCATTGATGGCTGCACAGTCATCGTCTTTCAAGGGGCTCAAGAGGGAAACAAAACTAGCCTTCAGGTGAACGTCAGGATCATCAGAAAGAGAACTAAATAAACTTTCATAGTACTTTTCGAACTTCAAAGTGATGTCTCTTGTATCTGTTATCAGGACACCGTTAGAGTATAAGTCTGGAATTAGTTTAGAAATTGCATGGCGTTGTTCATCCAGTAAAGCTTGACGCGTCGGTTGCTCGGAATTCAAGGTGCGTTGGTTTCTAGATCGAATACGCGCTCCTTTGTAGCGGGCTGCATCATATCTTTGAAGTTGACATTTAATATTTTCGATTTCATTAATGTACGTTCCCGGCATTTCGCATTCCATTTCATAAAGATTGCCCAGACTTTTAAGGAGTGCCTTTTCTTCATACTTTTTATAGTAAGACTTAACGGCTCCAATTTCTATAGCTATAACACGGACTTCTTGTTTAAAAAGCTCCCAAGCAGCAAATGTGTGCAAACCAATCGAAAAAGATTGCCTCATTGTCGTCTTGACGCGATTTACGAATTCCTGATCGCAGAGAAGCTTTGAGTTCATCTTCCAAAGGGCCCACTGTGGGCGGAATTGTTTATGACGGTTTTCACCAATTTGAGCAATAACAATACAGTGATCTGAGAACGACACTGCTTCAGTGCTACAGGATATTTTACGAGAGAGGAGCGATGAGGACACGTAAATCCGATCAAGGCGAGCATAAGAACATCCCTGAACTCTTGTATATGCCGTTACACGGTTCGAAACACCAATGTCAATTAGCCCCGCGTTATCTACAATACCGGATAAAAGCTCTCCACTCCTGTCTCGCCTGCCATTAGGATTGCTACGATCATTAGCGTCACACACACAGTTGAAGTCACCCATTAGTACAGTGCATCTGTCGGAGTCAATTAAATTAGACATATTTTTGAATAAATCAAGTCGTTTCGAAACCTCATTAAACGCATATAGATTGATAATTCGCCACGGCGCTCCTTGCAACAAAAAATCACAGCATATATATCTGCCCTCGTTATCAACACTAGTACTGATTGCTGAACAGGGTAGGCTCTTTCTCAGGAACAGCCAACAGCCCGCAGATAAACCTTTTGCATGTGAAACACACACGTTGTACTCAGACAGAAAAGGCCGCAGGGCCCTCTCAGTCTCTTCGTCACTCTCGATCTTTGTCTCCTGGATGGCGACAAAGTCGAGACGCTTTCGTTTAAAAAGTCTACGGAGCTGCGCCTGTTTCTGCGAAGACCTAAGGCCACGTACGTTCAAGGTTGCAAAGATAAGTCGCTCAGATTGCGCCATGGTGACTACCTTCTATTGCGCTTATTGTCCCATGTGATCAGTCCTGAGGGTTGATGGTGAGGCTTCCCTTGAACCCCCCTCAGGCCTCCTAGATCGGGATCGCCGACACTTCCCATGGTGCGGGGACGTTCGGCGACGGCGTGACTTCCTACTGACTGTCGCTGGGTCACTCTCCTTGCTTGAATCCGAGCTGTACGTCGCGCGGCGTTTGGGTATTGTCGTATCCACAGAAGCCTGCATATCTTCATCTAACGCCACACCATGATGAAAAGGCTGCTGCGGAGCTGCAGCGCAAGCAGGTGAAGCAACTTCAGCAGGATCCTTCCTAAGGTCTCTTTCCTGTGCTAGAGGCTCTTCGGTGCCATTTTGGGTCAGCGCAGCGTCATTCTTCGTGGGGACTTTTCCTTGTGCTTGAGGCTGTTCGGAGCTATTTTGGATCAGCTGCTTGCAAGATGCACCTGGTTCTTTGCACTCAGAAGTTGCAACTGTGTCAACAGCAACTGAATTTCTTGTCACTTCTGGATCCTTCTTCGAGGAGCCAGCAGAATCTGAAGTTGACGGTGTGTCTCCTGTTGCATCCAGAACCTCGGTGGCATCCATGATATGCTCTTGTAGGCTATCATCTGGCTGTTGCGTACGCTGCCTCAGTTTGTTAGCGTATGTCACAACACAGTCCTCAGCGGAATGGCCGAAGCGTCGACAGTCGTCGCAGCGAGGAGTCCTGCAATTTCGACGGATGTGTCCAACCTTACTACACCGAAGACAAAGTGGTGGGCGGCCAGGGATCAGGACGAGGCTTTGCACTCCACAGACATAAAGAATGTGGGGAACGTCGCCAACACGGACTCCATCGGCAAGGGACAAAACAACATCACGGTTTAGCGTCTGCATTTGCTCCATGTCCGCTACTTTCCAGCTTTCTTTTGATATTGTCTTGACCTTCCCAAACACTTGCAGTGCCTCGCGAATATAGGCGTCTTCCAAGTGCTCAGGAAGCCACATAAGTTTCATCTTTACTTCCGTAGGCTCCGGGTCAATCACGAGGCATCGACGATTTTTGACAAAAAATTTGCTTGAAACTGCTTCGCAAAAAGGTCCTAACAGGCTTCATGTCGGGAAGGAACCACATTAGCATATGCAGTATAGCCTGGTAGAAGAGTAAAATAAGCACCAAGCGTCGCACAACGCGAATTCTGTAACCAGGCGTCACACAATGCGAATTGCGCAAGGAGTAGGTTGTTAAATGCTTCCAACCCATTACAAAGGGCTCTGCCATAATTCTTCATCGTCATCAGGCACAGCATCAACAAAGTGCGCATAATGCCTTACATGCGTTTAGCAGGTACCACGGCTCTCCGTAGAATGACGAAAAATGGCACAGTGCCTGCTGCCCTACTTCTCAAAAATTACAATGATTTATAGCGTAGTGGGTTCCTCGCAAGTGCACTTGTATTGGTTGCCAAGGAAGCCCATAAGCGCATGATCCATTTCCTCGGGGTCTCAGTAAAATTACAATGATTTATAGCGTAGTGGGTTCCTCGCAAGTGCACTTGTATTGGTTGCCAAGGAAGCCCATAAGCGCATGATCCATTTCCTCGGGGTCTCAGTAAAGTTCTTCGCCCCCCTCCCCGTCTCTCTCCCACGTCAACGTATGTTATACAGCATGACGGGAGAGGGAAATAGCGAGCGGGCGTCACCGAATGCAAATTACATAACTGGTGGGCCGTTTAAAGCTTCCAACCCATTACAAAGGGCTGAGCCATAATTCTTCATCGTCATCAGTCGTCGCGTCAACAAAGTGCACATAATGCCTTACAGACGTGTAGCTGGTGCCTCGCTTCTCCGCAGAATGACGAATGATGGCTTAGTAGGTGCTTCCCAACTTCACAAAAATTGTGATTAATGGCGTAGTGGGTACCTTGCTAGTGTACTTGTATTGCAGCCCCAAGAGAGCTTACACGGGCTCTAGAAACGCCGCTCTTCCAGCTTTCGCTGTGACTGTGCTGCGGTTTCAGCGCAGGCCTGGCGTTTTTCTGCAGATTTAACACTGGGTGAAACTGGAGAAGCTTTTATTATTTTGTGGCCAGCGGTCCTTTTTACTTTTTCTCATGAATAGTTCGTAATAAGCGCGACGTGTCCACCATTTCCACTGTTTGTGACGCTGTCATCGCGCGATATTTTCTTGTATTTCTGTGCTACATTTATGCTTTTGTGTTTGGTGCGTGCGTCCGCTTCATTGGATAGCTGTTTTATTATAGTTAACCTGCAGGAAATGCCTCGATCGTATTCTGGCTTTCCTTTAAACCTACGCACGTCATCTGCGCCAGTAGTTATGAGCGCGGGGTCCCGCCAAGCCATTGTTTATGTTAGGCTTTTCCAAAAGGCCATTCGCACCGTGGAAAGCGCTGTTACTTTCCACGGTGAAGAATACCCGAACGAACACATATTTTTTTTTTTTGTTTTAAAAGCGGAGCTGTTGAACGTGTTCGTGTTGCCGTGCAGTGCGAACAGAAATTATGATGAACCGGAACGCGCTGTCTTCGTCTTATTCTTCCTCTTCGTCCTCTTCATCTTTTGCTTCATTCCCAAAACACGTGCGCCCGTTTGTCCAGCGTCGAGTGCAATTACTCTGTTGGACGAGAGAACGACTACGGAGAGAAAGAAAAAAGAGAGAAATAGGGAGAAAGGAATGAAAGAGAGATATAGAATGATAGAAAAGCAGAGAAAGAACTGCGCAGTGAGAAAACGATAGGAAGAAACATGCGCAAAAAAGTGATAGAAAAAACGGAGAGCAAGGCATAAAGAGAATGACATACAGTAAGAGTGAGAATGAAAGAAAGAGAGAGAGGAAGAAAATTGGAGGAAAAAAAGCATGTCATACCATAGCCACTCATAGTATACTATAGCAAGGGGTGGGAAAATGTAAGTGAGGGTGAGGAGGAGGGAAAGGAGGAAGAAACTTCACAAGCGCCGCTGATACCTCAGCCTTCGCACCACTAGTATGTAGCTGCCCCAAGTTTTTTCATTTGGATGAGGGTGTTTAGGTAGTCAATCATTAAAACAGACAGACAGACAGGCCTTTATTTAACTGAAACTCCAGTCCACGTACCTAGCGCGAAGTTGAATAGTTCGACAGTTTTCTACATCGTTGTTCAACCTAGCCAAGGAAATTTCGTTCGATTTCGATCCCTGATAGCATATTTAAGACTATATTATACGCTGGAGAAATCTGCTTTAGCAGAGTGTGACGTTGGGCGAGTTGGTGCATAGCTTTTAAACGTAGAGTCATTTAAACGTAAAGGTGCACACCATAGACGGTCCAGCCAGTAGGTCAACGGATTTCAGAAATGGTGTGTTATTCCGCTCTTGGATTATAACAATGGTAGCACCAGAAGGAGATTTCTTAAGGATAAGATGACTTTTTGCTAACTAATCCGAGGCAATGGACATCAAGTTTTTCTGATCACAAGCGCGAATGTAATAGAAAGTAGACAAAAAAGCTCATGTAAATATTCTTTCGCCCTATGGTATATATATATATATATATATATATATATATATATATATATATATATATATATATATATATATATATATATATATATATATATATATATATATATATATATATATATACCATAGGTCGGTAAGAAAAGTGGAGCTCACTCAGACTCGCCAAAATTTTTCTTAAGCGGACTCATTCGGGCTCACCAAAATATTACTGAGCCGGACTCACTCAGACTCGCGGCTCCATCTGAGCTTGAGTGAGTCGACTCATGAGTCCGTTAGCGTAAAACTGGCGTTTTCGATCATAGTGTCAACGCTTTTTAACACCAAGTTCTCATATAATCGGTGCTCTGCGATATGCCTTGTGATCTTGTACCTTCAAATTCGGACATATTAATGAAATACACGAGACTCACACGGGATATTTTTATCAAGAACTCCCCGTGAGAGAGTTTGCAGGGGGAAATCATGGCACCTCCCCCCCCCCCTTAACTCACGCCTTTGATCCTTAAATATTTACGTGGCGCATGAATGCTAGTGTGTTCAGATATGTGTGAATACACTTCAGTATAAACGTAAGGCGATATAGGGCTACATGTAGTAACGCTGCAGATGAGCAGGTAGGACTATACGTGGGCAATAAAAGGTGGAGCTCACTCAGACTCACTCGACAAATATATTTTGTCCTTAGGGCTCACTCGGACTCAGACTCACCAAAGTTTTCCTCAACCGGACTCTCTCGGACTCGGTCTCACCATAATTTTTCCCAGCCGGGCTCACACGGAATCGGACTCACTGAAATTTTCCCGAACCAAACTCACTCGGTCTCAGAATCACGGCTCGACATGAGTTAAAGCCTGTTTCACATGCAGCGATTTTGCTCCAAGAGCGGAGCGGCTGCCGTCGCGGAAGCCCAAAAACAGGTTTTTTAGAGCGACCAGTGGACGCGCGATCGAGATCGCCGGAGTTGAAAAAATTCGCTAGCGGCAGAGCGGCTGCCCAAGGGCACCCAATGGGAGAGCAGTGACGTGGGGAGCACGTGATTGCAGGGGCGGAGTCGAGGAGCGGGCGCGTGCGCCAGGAGGAACTCGGTTTCCTAGCAGACGACATTCGCTGTAACGAGCTGGCAGTGTAGAAACGCCTTTCTTTTCGTTTTGTTGTTCTCTACTGCGCTTCCATCAAAGCAGACAAATCGTTTGCACGTGTCATTTTGTTCTTTTGTATCTTTATCGAATCGTGGCACCAACACAGGTCCGTACAGGGGGACCCTACGGCACTGCGCACTTGTTGGTCGCATGTTTCAGTTTTTTTTTTTTTTGCTACTCTGACCCAGCACGTTCGAATAGTTTACTGTTTTCTTTATCTTTTTTTCAATGGTCACGTACCCCGAAGACGACAAATGCGAGCCCCCCAGACGACGACATTGTGGGTTTGCCATGGTTGCCGGCCCAGACGGCGCACCAACGCCTTGCGGCATTCGAGAGCAAAAGCCACCGAAAGCACTCTGAAAGCTTAAAACCACAAGAACCAATTCTTTTTTTTTTTTTTTGCTTTTCCATGGCCAAGTGTATGAGCGTGCAAGAAGACTTGCGTGGTAAAAAAAGAAAGCTGTAACAGAAATAAACGTGACTACTGAAGTTGTTTAATTGCACTCTGATACACTGCACATTTTCGTCATTCAAGGTTTAGGCGCGTGAAAATCGAGCACCGAAGTAGAAGGCTGGTGAAACTCGCAACCCAAGTGCACCAAAAGAAGCGAACTCGGAGAAAGGAAACCCGCGGGTAACGGGCGCTTTCCACAACCATCACTGCGCATCGCAGAGGCGCGCGCCGCGCAAAAGCGGTGCATGTGAAACGAAGCCGCGTGCGAGCGTCCTGTCGCCGCTCAATCGCCGCGGGCCCCGCCGCTCAGTCGCTCGCATGTGGCTTAAGTCTGTGTGAGTCGACTCATGAATGAGTTCGGCGACCTATGATGTATACGTACAACATAGGGCGAAAAAATATTTCCCGAAGCTTTTTTGTTTACTTCCCAGTTAGTATATTCGCGCTTGTAATCGGATATATATATATATATATATATATATATATATATATATATATATATATATATATATATCGGTAGGCCGGTAAGTTCGCGGTGGTTTCTTGGCAAGTTGTAGCGAGCGCGGGCCAAGAAACCACCGCCAACTTATCGGCCTAGCGATGCTACACAGGCGGCGAGTCGCGGCCGCAGCTGATTTCGTTCGCTCAAGCCACGGCTGAGAGCAGCACGATGGCGGCACGCGAATACGCTCGTCACGTGTCATTTTTTTTTTAATTTCGCGAGCTTTCTTTGCAGCTAGGAAAAAATGGTACACGTGAGACTTTGAATAGAAAATTGAGCGAGTTGGCATTGATTCATACTTAGGACTGTGCAGTGCTCACAAAAGGGACAAGGGACAGAAGAAGTACACAAGACAAGCGCTGACTCTCAACTGAATTTTTATTCCGGAAAACACAAAAAAGTAAACAAGAAGAAAAAAATAATAATAAACAAGTGTACTTCTTCTGTCCCTTGTCCCTTTTTGTGAGCGCTGTACAGTCCTAAGTATGGACGTGAGACTTTCTTTATCGCAAATAATGCAGCGGGGGTTTGTGAATAGGCTCTCGAACTTTGCTCATCCTATTTCTTGCCCCCAAAGTCAATATTTAGCAATTTATTTAAATAAAACAAAGAAAATTGTCTGTAGTACGCAAGGTGGCTGTCAGCAATATGCACTCGCCTGCCTCTAATATTGTATTTTTTAACCCTTGGCTAAACACAGATGAGACACCCGGTATGTAAGGCCGTTGTGGTCCTGTACGTTTACAGACGCGTAGGTCAACGTCTCAGCAAGTTTTCTTCCAAAAGTGGCCTTCCATCAAGGAGGCATTGCTCATATTCTAGAGCACATCGTTTAAAATGTACTGATGGGCTAGTTGGTGAGCCATGGTTTCCGAATAGGCAGCGCACGAAAGGGCAACGAACACGTACACAAAAAAGACGCAAACACAAGCGCTTGTGTTTGCGTCTTTTTTGTGTACGTGTTCGTTGCCCTTTTGTGCGCTGCCTATTCGGCACATCGTTTAGTTTCGAAGGATGGTCAGTGAAACAAAAGATGCTCACTCGCTTCCTCACATTCGCAAAACTTCTATGCTGCGCAGTTCGCCATTACTTTGAGTAAAGAATAGGCCATCGTAAATGCCACGCCGAACCACATGCGGCACAGTTCGTTTTGGCGAAGCAGGAGTTCGAGTGATAAACGAACTTTCAAACTATGGTAAAGGGAATATAATCAGGGCTATAGGAGAAATCAGATGAATGCCATTGTAGACGTGCGATTTGGCGAGCGGGTTCTAGAGAGATTTAGACAGCCGTGGTTGTTGCTTACTGATGAGTGCTGCTCTATCGAAGCTATTGTTCCTGAATGCTTATCGGTCAAGAACGGTAGGAACGTCAAAAGTGACGCAGGTGACAATTCAGTGGATGCCTACACTGACGACCTATAACATGTTTATTTTTCGTGACCTACGTCCACACCTATGTTTAGAAACATGCCTAAATATAATAAAGGTTACGTACTTAAAAACTGACAGTGAACAAAGACGTTCTACGTATATGCTGACTTTCGGTAGCTTTAATTTGGGCGCCCACAGTTAAATACCATCCTTTGCGCTTGAGCTCCCGCTTTTGCGTGATTACCATCCACTCACGAGCGCCAGGTACCGCGCCCCTCAGCTCGAACAGTGAATCGCTCTCAGTCTGCTGCGCGTGTGAGTTGTGCCAGTGAGAACGAATGCCCAGCGATGAGGCCGGGAGAAACTGCGAGTAGAGTCTACGCACTTACCGCATTTTTGATGCTTTTCAAACGAGTTCAGTCCGGTGAGAACGAGACACAGCTGATACAGCTGTTGATGGACGTTGATACTGGCGTGGACGATGCGATGGCCATTACGTTTGCCGGTACATCTCCGAACGTGTGTTTAAGGGCAATTACCGTAGTGGCTGGCAACACAAACCTGTCAAATGCCTACAACAACACCCTGAGGGTACTGAACCGGATAAACCGCACGGACGTAAGTACAAAGGAATAATTTTACGAATTCTCTTTTTGATACAGTTCACTTATAGAGGCCTACATGCGACTATTTATGAAATATTTGTAGGATGTAAGCCAAGTCTCAGCTAGCTGATTTAAAATCTGCAAGCACTACCATGCCGACTCAACGAAAAATTCGGCAGGACCCACGCGTTACGGGAATCGGTTTCATGCGAAGCAGTCAGCGAGTACTCCCACGCTGTACTTTATGGCTTTGAGCCAAGCGTTACGAGGTGGATCGACGTGTTTTTGTAAGTGTAGTAGCCATGTGGACATCGTGGGCTTACCAGGCACGTCGACAACACTGGCGTTTAAAGGGTAACTTATGGTGCGACGTAACGTCAGCCCTCACATTAGAGTACATGCGTCATTATTATCGAAACTAAGTGCACATTATGGTGCAGTCATGTGAATATCGCGCGTAACATTCGGTAATGTATTCCACCGGGGTCGAGCAATACTTCAATATAGCTTGCTGAATCATAGGAATACAAATGTAATGTTTATTAGACTGCTATAAAAGCGGAGCCAACACTGGAACCACAGATGTTAATCTGATATGACGCCTTTATCGTAGGAGTACATATGTAGTGTTTATTGCTTTCTTGTAAAATTAGATAGCCAGCACCACAAACACAATTGACGTTGCACCGATATTACGCCTACATAGGCTGTTTTTCCAAACCAGTTTATAGACTTAGCGTGGCTCTGTGGTACGATACCTGGGTTCTTGGATTCGGAAGAATGCTTGGGTTCCATTCCTACTGGGATCCTAATTCTTATTCTTTCCATTCGTCGCTCAACGCTGCCGATGACGGTTTTTCTTAACACTCGCTCGTTTAAATTACCAATGTCTGTTCTCGCCTCCTGGATACATATAAACTGTCAATCACCTGTGGCGCATACCCGTACACCGCGGCCCGTGGTAAAGGGGTGTGTGCCACACGTGTCTGGAGGAAAGGGTTTGACGAAGCACGCGAAATGATTTCAACGTATTCATGTCATGACCCAACAGTCATAGTCGTCAAATCATGTTACCCTCCTATGCCAATTTTGGTCTACACCAAATTAAGGAGGCGATCATGAGAGCACCGAGACATAGGCGGCTAGATAGATAGATAGACAGAAACGCTCCAAGTGCCAAACGTTCGCTAAGAAATGCTTCGCATTTAAAAACCGTCCGTCGGTCCGTCTGTCTGTCTCTGTCATTGACATAAGACGATCGCTGCAATAAACAAATGATGAAAAGGAAGTAACTTTTCACTCCGGTGCCTGGGTTTAAGCCTGGAACCTCATGCACCGAAGGCCAGTAGCTTAACCACTACGCTACGCATCCATGATTGCATGATAGGAACATATATGACCTACAAGAATGCGTTGCACGCACGCGTTGCAAAGTGAATGTGTAGCAAGATGACACCCCCTGTGAAGGCTTCGTTGAATTTCGAGATAGTGGAATCTGCAGGACTAGAGTAAAGCCGACAGGAAGAATTGTGCACATCACGAAAACTCCATTTTTGCGAAGTTTTCATGCCAAATGCGCATTTTAGTGCTCGCGGGATGCATGTGCCGTGGAACAGCGTTGCGGAAGCTTTCCCATGGCAGGCGCACGTTTGTTAGAGAGATGAAAGACGCCATGCCGATGCCGCCCGAAAGCGGCGTTCCAGGATCCGCCCCTACCTATACAATAAAAAGCAGCGCTTACGCATCACTTAGGCCCGTATTCAAGAATTAACTTTCGCGAAAAGTTGACTTTTGAAATTACAAAAAAGTACAAGTTTAAGAGAAGTTTGGGGAAAGTTTCAGAAACTGCACTTAAGGCTCACTTATGAAAGTACCACTTTTCTGGGAAAGTGAGGCTCCTGGGAACGAGGCTATAGAAGTTTTTACCCTTGTTTCATTAAATTAAGCACAAATAAATGACTCACTTTCGCGCATCTCTGAATGTAAATGTTCCAGTGGCCGTATTCTCAAACGATCGCAAAAGGCGACAATCGCAAACGTGTCGCCTTTGGTGCGCGCTGATTGGCTATTGAACAAAACAGGAAAAGTGAGGGCGCCATTTAGCATTTCCGTCGACGTATACGTGACGGTGCTCTAAGGCGCTCGTGACATGCCTGGAATGGACGAACGCACCTTATTCACCACCGGTTGGTGGTGAAGTCTAGCATTTCAGTGACATAGACGGTAGCTTCTAGTATTCAATCTTCGGTGGTTGTGCGCAGCATTTTTTACGCTGAAGCTTTCAGTTGTCCTTTGGGCCCAGCGGCGGCATTTCCAACATGCGTAGCACCGCTCGCTTGGAAAAGCGGTACCGCGACAGGATTTGCGCGTCGTTATACGCCTCTATGGGATTCTGCCGATCCCTGAGAACTGGGCGTAACGGCGCCGGGTAAGGATGTGCTTCATCCTGCGTAATTTCTTCCGCACGTCAAGCAAACTCGGCGTTGTCGGCGAGACTGCCGTAATAGTCGGCGATTTTTTTTGACGAGAAAACAACGAAAGTCGCCCTTAAGGTAGCCGCTAGCTGTACTTGACTTTCCGGCAGTTAAGTGCCGATTTAAGTTTACCTTAAGTACAAGGTTGCTCGTGAAACGCGTTAAGCGCCGATCGCTTACTTAAGTCATAAGTCTAGGGTAAGTTTCATTTGTGAATACGGGCCCTAGACTACTACCAAAGAAGATTCTGCGTGATATTTGTTTTTCGATAAGCATCGTGAAATTGATTCAGAAATCCACCTCAATTTTTACATCCCAAGCACTAATAGAATCACTGCGGCTTGGCATAACTGCAACATCTCTTTATTAATGCATGGCAGCATACTGCTATAGCTCTCTCCTGCGACAATTTGGAAACTTTTTACGGCACCCCCATAATAGTTTTACCAGATTTTTTTGTAAGATCGGCGTTGCGAGAGCCAGAACAGTATTACTATTTCCTACGCTTGTTTCATTCCAATATTCCTATAGTTGTTTGCATATGGCAAACATTTTATCACGCTTCTGCGCAAGTGTAGAGAAAAAAGACTCCAATAAAACAAGCAAAATCTAAAATGCAACGGTGTCAGCTGCAGTAAGACAGAAATAATTGGAGATCCATGACAGAAAACTTCAGCATAGAGGAGACGTATAAAATAGGTCGGTATGTATTCCTGAAGCAACGCATTATTGATCATAACCATACATTTTTAACATTGCCACTTTGGTATCTGTCGAAGTTCACCGTAATACGACACCTAAATGGCCAGCATAAAAACTTGACTTCAAAAGGTAGGCCGAGATTTAACAAGTTTCAGTGGGCAACGTTGAGAGGGCACGACCCTCTAATAACATATACACAGACAGCATTTAATTAGTCCCAAGTTCCTGCTTCATTAAAATAGTGTTTTGGTTCTGACCAAGACCTGTTGTACATGAAGCCGATTGCATTAAAACTCTTTGGAGCTAAGCTTGTTAGCAGTTACAGATTTTGTTGGCAGCGTTGTCGTGGACGAGAAACCTGGCGGCGGAACGAATGCGGAAGGTGCGCCGAGGGCCACATGCTTGCAAAATACGAATATGCCTCACCTAGACGAATGCGCTGAACCCGTGGTGCAAAACAAATGAAGAAAGATAACACTTTCTATGAAGGCTAGATTTAATTTCGTAGCAGTAAAAAAAAATCCCTCTGCAGAACAAGATGTAAAGCCGACTGGAAGGATGTACAGTACGGTCCACTGTTAAAGGGAACACTCCAATGAGCACCTTTCATTTTGCTGGCCCTCTAACAGCAAGTGGACAGGGAAACGTTGTCCATGCACTGCACGAGTTGGTCAAAAAGTGGCAGAACTGTCAACCACCAGTAGTTTTATGGAAATCTAAGCCACTATGGTTTTGCGAGAGAGCGAAATCCGAACGTGCCCTGCACGCAAGTGTTCCCTTCAACAGTGGACCCGTCTGCACATCAAGAAAATTCAACCTTCGCGAAATTTTGATGCCAAACACGTGTTTTGGTAGTCGCGGGATGCGCGTACCATGGGGCCGTTCGAGACGTTGACGAGTGCTGGAGAAAAGAAGAAAGAAGCCACGCCGATGCCGCCCGAAAAAAGCGTTTCAGGGATGGCCGCTACCTACAATAAAGGCTCGTTCACACCTGCGACTAGAACACGTCACGCGACTATTTGCGACTTGCGACCAAAAAGCGACTGAAGGCGACCGACGTTCACACCTGCGTGCTACTTATGCCCGTCGTCACACAGGAGCAGCTAGCGAGTGAGCCAAAGCAGTCGCTTTACGACCAAAGCGGCCATTTGCGACTAACTTGGTCGAGCGACCGGTGCTATTGGCCGCGAGATCGAGCGGAGTCGCCGCCTGGCGGCTACTGGCTGAAGCGCGCCTAATGTGGATTGCTCCCTGCGTCGTATGCTAGCCACGTCGTGTTTGCATGTGCGCGTACGTCCTGCACATTCTCAAAGGGCGGTTTGTTCTGTCATGTTAGCGCGATTTTAACTGCTCGTACGTATACCTAACATTGTGTACAAAAACAAATGGGCTTGCTCGGCTGCATGCGCATTGCAATAAGATCAGCGAGTGCGACTTTCGAGAGGGCTGTGTATTGCTGCCGTACCCTTCGTTCGCCAGAATCATTTCAGTGCTGATGCCGCTTTCTGGTTCAAGCACATCGTAAAGTGCGCTTGGCATAGTCCCAAACATGACGAGCATTAAATTGTGTGTGAATTCAGCGTTTTAGCGACTCCGTGGTAAACAAAAGCTAGGCTCATGCACTTTCGCGTTGTTGTTAGGTGTATAACTGCGGCACTATAGTTCATGATGAGCTTTAGTTGCGCTTAAGATGTCCTTTTATTTTACGGTCGTGGTCCCGCTACAGCGAAATATTTCTATCGAGTGAAGTTTGAGACTTCGGTACTCAAACTGTCCCTAAAAAAAGACAGACAATGGAATGACACGGCAGTGATAAAACGGTGTTGCCGCGCGCAATTTGAACTTGGGGCGAAATTTATGCAGAACCACCCGTGTTCTTAGCCAGATGGCGTGCCTTACATTTATGTAGTATAATTTCGCGCAAAACCTCATCCTTTTTTTTTTCACATTATCTTGAGCGTTTGTGTGGAGTTGTTATAAATTGATGGAGGCAGCGGACATTATTATTTTGAAAAAAAAAGACACTTATTCCACAAAATAACCGGACCTTTGTGGCATCACTGTCGTGCACGTAATCAATCGATGAAAGCTCTGTGCTAAACTCTTACCTGCGTATGAGCATTCGCGTGAACAGTGCTATTGAACTCATTGCACAGGAATATGGGCTGGTATACAAATGAACAAGAATAAACACCTAAGTAGTTCAGTCATGCTACTGCAGTGCGTAGTACACAGAACACAAGCTAAACACGTACGGAGAAAACAACAATATACTATAGTGCGTAAGCGCAGACTGTCATCCAGGGCGAGCCAACGTTACTAGGGGCGAGCATCCCTTTCATCTGCAGATTGCGCTTATCTCACTAGTAATAGGAACGTTGGATGATCTTCGTGCATCGATTCAACAATGAGGAGTGTATATATTACCAGTAAGCAGCAATCAACGCATTTTATTCGCCGACAATCGGCTCAAACTGCTCACAACGAAGCGCCGCTGTGTGCATTTGTATACGCGCCTCCGACCGCCTCTCTACACTAACACGGCGACGCTGCCGCCACCTATAGGTCGATCTCACGGCCGATAGTCGCAGGTGTGAATGAGCGTTAAAACTCAACGCTTATACGCGTCGCTTAGACAACTCCCAAAGGAGATTCTGCGTGGATTTTTTCCTTAGAGTGCCGCTCGTTAGGCCTTGCACTGCAAAATGGGGGGCGTGCGCGTGCCGCGCGTGCGCGCTCAGACGGACGCGGAGCTAGAGGTCTCCTATAGCCTGGCTCCATAAATAAGGAAAACATGCGCGCCCAGTGGAGCACGCATTTCTCCTTACTACGCGCTTCCCACACTCACTCCCTCCCCCCTTTCCCCCATCCTGCTCTTCCTGCTTACCATCACATGCAGGCACGCTGAAAACATTAATTGCTGGATTTTGCCTCCAAAAACAACAATACGATTATGAGAGACGCCGTAGTGGGAGGTTCCGGAAATTTCGAACAAGTTCTTTAAAGTGCATTTTCCACCATCGAAATGCGCCCGCCGAGGCCGCGGTTCGATCCCGTGACCGCCGGGTCAGCAGTCAAGCACCACAACAAGAACGCTGAGGAAGAAATTTACGTTATAAGAAAAAAAAAACACAAAGAAAAAGATTTAATTGTATTCACTTATTTTAATAAAACGCCACCAATATCACGTTACTCGATCGAGCGCTTGCGAAGTTACAATTCAGGGTTTCAAAATAACACGTCCGAACATAAAATAGGCTTCTTTTCGAAGTCTACACAATTGTCTACAAACACACTGTTACCTTCCAGGTTCCAGTCTACAAAGGCGCTGACCGTCCGATCGACGGATTCTGGGATTACGAGGCTGTGTACTTCGGTGAAGACAACTTCGGCAATGCAGGTGGCCTTTACGAGATGGGAAACAACAGCGCTGGAGACATACACCAATATGGCTACGTGAAAATGATTGAACTCATCAAAAACCATACGAACCAGCTAACACTGATGATGTTGGGTCCGTTGACAAACCTGGCCATAGCGCTTCTTGTGGAACCGAATATCACGAAGCAAGTCAGAGCTATTTACATCCTCGGCGGAAACATTCGCGGTATGTGTTTGGAATCAACATTTCTACTCAGCGTGACATTTTGTTGAATATGACGCTTTACTTGCCTGTAATGAAGAAAGAACCCCTCTACACAGGCCTATCCGAGGGGGCCGGGGGGGGGGGGGTTCAAACCCCTTCCTCCGAGATTTTACAATTTTGAATGTGTACTTATACAAACACATACAAGCACACGCACAGACATGCATAAAGGGGGTTCAAGCACTCTTTGTAGAAGTTCATGACGGCAGGGCTGAACAAAGGGACTTTGAAGTTGTATCCCGATACCGATACAAGATACTCGGGCATCAAGTATTTGAGATACAGATACAAGATACCACCGGAATAATCGTATCCGATACGATACTTCCCAACTGTATCTTAAGATACTTCGATACATTGGAAAGTTTGCTAGTATACATCTATATAATGAAGCAGCAGACACCTGCGTACAAAAATGCTTGCTTAAAACTTTCTTAACTGCAAACAACTTTGTTTAATTTTAATGAAATACCTGTTAGTATCCCAAAAGTTCTTTCTTGCTGAAAGTATATTCATTTTATTCCGAAACAACTTATTAGGATTGGGAGAGATAGAGAGATACTCTTAATTAGACAGCTGCTTAACATGACATGTCTTCATACGCTGTGTTGTCTGCGGTTTTTGCGTGTCACTTTTGAAACAGATGGGTTTCGCTGCTCTACTTGCTGACCAGCTAGCGGGTTGCCATCTACTTACAAGAACGTCCATAAGAAGCCTTCGCACTATGGTGCAAATACCGCTGTGCAGTCCTACCTTGTCCGTAAACCATTATTACCATTTTAGCGATACCGGATAACGCGTCAGCTGTACAGCAGCAACAATGCTGGTAGCGATATTTTTTTTTTTTTTGACGCATCGGGTGTACATAGACGACATAAAACTGCAGTGACTTTCCAAAATTTACTTATCTGCTGGCGTAAAGCGTTAGCTAGCGACATATTCACTAACGTGCATTCTTTTAACATTCCTTCTCAGAGAGAATTCTAGTGCCGCCCAGAAACGTCTTAGACGTATTGTTGTGACACAAAGCGTCGCAGGATACTACTGCTGTACACACTATTACCACTTATAGCTCAAATTACCTGGTGATGTGTAACGGTTAAAAGAAAAAACTTTGCAGAAACTTGGAAAATAGAACCGAATATATCTAGTGAAATCGCAAGGCGGTTTCGTAGCAAACAATCACAGTGAATAAGTACTATACAGGGTGTTTCACTCAACTAGAACCAGGGGCGTAGCCATAAATATTTTTCGGAGGGGGGGGGGCACCTCCTTGATCTGAAGGGGGGGTCGGGCAGGCAAATGTGATCGTGTGTCATTTGGAGCTCTGTATGCAATGGCAAAAAAAAAATCTCGGGGGGGGGGGGGGGGGGGGGGGGGACCGGTGTGTCTCTCCCTGGCTACGCCACTGACTAGAACATAATATTGAAAAAAGAAGGTTGTTAGCGGCAACGGAACGAAGCCAATGGCAAGTAGTTTAACGTCATGTGACACTAGTTACGATATTTTATTTTTATTTTGCGCCTAATTGGTTGATTAACTAAGTTCAATTATGTAAAATAATTTTAATATTCACTTTAGGACCAAGTCGACCAAGTGCGTTTTGTGACGTCGTAGTTGGCATTCCAAAACGATCGATCCAATTTCGTATGGTTATGTACATGCTGGGTGGCGATTTTTCCTGACTTTGAAAGGATTCCCGCGAAATATCAAATAAAACTACGCGACTGCGCTCATGCGCTACCGTACTGCAGCGCTCTCAGACAGTGCTTCGAGCGAAACAACCGGCGCGCTTGCCGCCATACTGACGCTTCTCGAGGACGATGGCGTTTTCTTGCCGTGTGCAGCCGTCAAAAATGCTGACGCACTGGGAAGCCGATGCCTAGAGACGCGGCCGCTCAGTTTCGCCGCTCTTCACGCGCCGGTTGTTCCGCTTCGAAGCACGTTTGAGAGTGCTGCAGTACGGTAGCGCACCATAGTGGTCACGTGGTTATGTTTCGCGGGCTTTCTTTAAAAGTGGGAACAAATCACCACGCCAAGCATGCACTGTTGCCACACACACACACACACACCACACACACACACACACACACACACACACACACACACACACACACACACACACACACACACACACACACACACACACACACACACACACACACACACCACACACACACACACACACACACACACACACACACCCACACACACACACACCACACACACACACACACACACACACAACACACACACACACACACACACACACCACACACACACACACACACACACACACACACACACACACACACACACACACACACACACACACACACACACACACACACAAGGATCGGTCGTTTTGGAATACGCTGTGCAATGATCAAAACGCACTTGGCCCTAAGAGTGAATATTAAAAATTTTGCAGAATTGATCTTAGTTAATCAACGAATTAAGCGTAATATAAAAATACCCTAACGAGAGCCACATGACGTCAAACCATGTGTCGTTGGCTTCATTCAGTTAAAGTTAATCACTTTTTTAATATGCGGTTACAGTTACGTGAAACACCCCGTATAAACACGACACAGGCGGCACGCCTAGGAGCTATGACAATTGAGTTTGATGCATCGTCAACCTAGATGTTAAGCTCAAAAACAGAAACAGAAAGCCTATGAAAATAGCTTGAAACGGCTCATGGGAACGCTCATGAGAAAAGCGGAGTTATTGGCATTATAATGCTTCTCGAATCCCCTTATCTTTAATATATGTTTACGTATATCTTCCATTATTATAAATCAAACTCGTTCACTATTTTACGATGTCGTAAGCATAACTTTTGTTACTGTATACTATACGTGCGCCCAGATTATTTTACCTTTGTCTTCAACATCACCTTAGCATAACAGCAAACTCAAATGAAACGTAGATATGTAAACAGTAGGACGGAGGCAGACAATTAGGAATAAGAATAAAGCAGAGAATGTATTTTAGCAGTAGGTTATAAAAGACCTATTGCATTAAACGGACGTGCAAAAACTATGCATGCAAACGGAGGACAGCAAGAAAAGCACTTGTGCTAACAATCAAACTATGACTAAAAGAACTCCTTGAATAATTTAGCAGGAAGAACAAAGATACAATACGCCAAGATATCTACTTTTAGGTAAATGCTTGTTCTATTTCATATAGCATCGGCACCGGTTGTGCGATAGTTGTTAGGGTCTTATTTGTGTATAAGTCAATCCTATCGTGTGTAAGTCAAACTTGCATCCGCGATACCTTTCATATCGCTGATGTATGAAACCCGCGAGACGCACCCCATTCTTGTATTCTTCGAACTTCGTAACGAAGCACCCCGCACGAGAAACGTTAACGACATTACAGTGGCGTCAGAATTCGCGCGAAAGACGCCGCACGCATTGGAGTATGCAGCGCAGTACAGTGGCTACGAGCAAGTGTCATGGCGCCGACACAACTTACCTGAAAGAAAATACCGAGAATAGGAAAGGTCTGATACGCGCAGATGTTCGCGCGCTTGTTTTTGTCGAGATGGTGCGAGCGCCACCACGTGACTCTGCTCCACCCATAGGGACGCGCACACCTCATCGCCTGCCCTCGCTGGAGGACTCTGGCGGAAAGATCAAAGAATCTCGCTGCATTCAGGTGGCTTAGTGGCAACAGTATATCAGCTTGAGAAGCGGAGTTCAGCCAGCGTTTACAGTTCCTTTATTTATCTCTATATAATGCAGACCTTCTGGGTCCAAGCAGGAGGCGGTGTTGCTATATAGCAGTATCCTGTATCTTAAGGTACATGCTACATTATTAAATGTATCGGAAATACAACACAGATACTCGTCTTTCGAGACGTATCGCGACACAGATACAAGATACCCAAAGAGTATCTAAGATAGTATTTAAGATACATGTATCTTCGATACTGCCCAGCACTCCATGGCGGCACCGGCTACTCCTCGCTTAGCAAAGGAAATATACAGTACTAAAAAAGTAAAAAGGGCAAAAAGTATGTCATACTGCCCAGCACTCAGATGTGTGTTTGCAGATCGTGGAACACACGATGTGCAAACA
>NW_023614180.1:0-100001 GCF_013339695.2 Rhipicephalus sanguineus | reverse complement strand
TAAGCGGAAGAGGCGGAGAGGACTTATTGGATGACAGCGATGGAAAAGAAGCCGGCTCTGAGTAACTACCGAAAGGGAAAAAACGAAATAAGGAGGGAAAGGTTTTATGATAATTCAAGGGGAAGCGCTTTACTGTTTGAAGCAAGGTCGGGCTGCCTTATAGAACGCGTAGTTATAAAGCGAGATTCAGTAACGAAGAAGAACAATGTACATGCTGCGGGGGAACTAAAGAAACGATGGAACATGTACTGATTGAATGTGGCGATATTCACCCAGGTATACGTGTGGGCACGAGTCTACATGAAGCCTTGGGTTTTAGGGACAATAATGGAAAGCTGAACACGTCCGCGATAGAAATAAGTAAGAGACGGTTAGAGTATTAGTGGCAGAAAAGTAGAGATAAAGTACAAAAATAAATAATGGGGGAAAAATAAGGTCATTCTGCCTTAAGAGGCAGAGAGATAGACCGTGAATTTATAATTTTTTGGTATAATAACATAGATTTAATCAATGTATCAGGCCAGCATCAAACAAGGAAATTTTTTTCTTTTTTTCTTCGAGCATTGTGGCAGACATGTCACCGCCCCGTTATAAAGGGGACGCTCACAGCATCCATCCATCCGATGAGCTTTCTCCGCGGCGGAAGCCGCGTCGAAGCGGCGAGCGTCTGCTGCGCGCGTGATATTTTGGCCGCTATTAGCTAAAATTGCGGAGATTTGGGCAATATTTATTAGTGCGTCACTGCAACATAATACTGCAGCGACTCATCACACAGAGAACGCGTTTGTTAGTTTGTGTGTTGTGAAACGGGGATTTTGTATATATCCTTTCAGCTGGTTTGTCACCGCATTGGTCCACACTTGCGTGGCTGTTTGAGGAACGCATCCTGCGCGCACTTCATCGTGAGAAAAGGCGCTTAACTTACTTTCGTGTGGAATGACGAACGTAAAGTTGCTGCAGGAGAGAATAAACTGGAGATAACCAGGAAAACGTAGCACATATATGTATACGTAGTAACTATAGCTCATGCACGCTAACGCGTTTGCACCCTTCATATATCCTATCTTTGATTTCGTGCATTCAATTTGTTTTACAAGCCTGCCTCCGGCGCTCTGCTGTTTCAAGCCATTTCATGCGGAGCCGAATGTGTCAGTCGGCGTGGCCGCGGTACCAAAAGTAATAAAAAATTACTCTCGTAACTCGCGTCTCGTTCACTTGGTATACAAGAAAATTGGCACGGAGGGGCACGAATGTACGTATCGCCAACACGACCGTGAGGTCATGGCATCACTAACCTGACATGCTTGCCGTTTGCGTAACGACTAACAATAATAATATGGTGTGTGGCGCGCAAACGTACCCGCTTTCTGTAGCCAGAAATAATTCTGACGATGTACGTGTGGTCTGACGATTTGTTTCTGTCATTTGATAAAAACTCCGTGGTCACCAATATCGATCTCAACATGTAAGATTTACCCATACATTTTGAAGAACTGACCGCATAGGTAAAATGTGTGCGAAAAAATTACATGAAAAAAAAAAAAAAACATGGTCCCTTATGCATTCGCCTGAGATGACTCGAAAACGAAAGCCATCTTTTTCGTCAGTCGATGCATTGAACCTCCCTCGCCCCTCTACGAAAACGTGGTTTCGGACTGCCGACAGGATCGAAGGCATTGCAAGCTTTCTGCATCTCACCTGCTTCTACATTGCCTCCGTGATCGGTGGTGATCACGGAGGCAATGCAAAGCGACCATGTCACGTGGTGCCGCCATCATATGACGTCACGTTGAATGACGTCATAGTGACGTCACAAGTTCTGTCGACGTCATCGCGTGATGATTTTGTGCATCACTCGTGTTGGCTACGCGGGATGCCGACGGTCAATTTTCGTATTTGATGAGGCATCTAAGGCTTTAGCCTTAAAAAAAAAGACAAACCAAAGAAAATGAAACGATAACAGTGCAACATCGTGTATGCCTCACTTCATGCTACGAGCGATCACCCGAAAACAAACGTGATTCTCAGTTCAGAGCAGCTGATTGCACGCGTCTGCGAGACAAAAGAGGCTTGCTTTAGCCGTCTGGTCATCTCTTTATATTTATTCAAGAGATGAGCAGACTCGCTATTTAAGTACTCCGGAGCTTCAGCACAAAATTGTCATGGACGCTATATTGAGGTCATCAGGAAAAAGCGGGAAATTGCGGTCGGGTGCCCTGTTGGCGCGCACTTAACTGCCGCGGAAACAATTGTATTTTATGTAACTACTCGTCCACATCTTTTGTAAAGTCTCTGAACTGGGCGAACACTAACCTCCGAGAACCGTGAAAGTTGAGAATGAGTTGTTTGAAACTGTTTTCATTTCGTATGGTGAAGGCTGCCAAGACGTCTAATAGCCCCAACTGGAAGGAGCATTAGCTGAGCTATCGGCCAGCAGACATCTAAGGCTAGAATAAGGCCTAAACAAGAAAGCTACAAGAGTTAGCCTTAGGCGTTTGAATACGCAAGCTGCTGCTTGCGCGACGGCATCTGTCACGTCACTTGTCACCATCGCGTGGATTTTCGCGCAGTGGGTATGGCCTGTAATGTTTGGCTCAAACGTTATCAGCAGCCTCGAACTATTAATTGGCAGCATTTTCTGACCGTGCCGAGTGTTGCAGGGTCCTTTTGAGTAGGCAGTTAACAGAATGGCCCACGTCTCTCAAACAGCTCAGCTCCCACTACGGTTCTCAGAACCATACGAACGGCACCAGCAGTAAAAAATGGACGAACACCGGGAATGGTGAAGGAAACAGGAAAGCGGATAGCTGCTTTCTTGTCTCCTTCACAGTTTCCTGTGTTCGTCCGTTTTTAGCTGGATATATTTACTTGATGCCATGCACCAACTAGCCCAACAACAAGCTCTACTAAATCATGGTTAGAACAAGAAACAGAGTGCAGCCATTGTAAGCCTGATTAGTAGAAACTACAGTGCTCTAGAATGTACAAACTTTATTAATGACATCTTTTCCACAATACTGAGTGCACTGAGCACCACAGCTGTGATGACATAGAAAAAAATATCCCCAATGCTGAACAGCATAAGAACCACTAAAAGGTTTTATAAGGTATAAAAAAAATTAAGAACGTCTCACAGTGAGTATTGGATCTCTGCCAGCAATGAAAGTACCATCAACTAGAAAATTCAGTACATAAATGGCTGAAACAAGCCACTGCAATGAACAATAGTTACATTTATACACGACATAATCACAACTGTTGCTTCTTGATTCAGAAAGGCAGGAATCAAACTATTGCACAGCAAGAATGAAGTTTTGGTAGCAAGAAGGTACCTAAGAGCAGTTGCAACTATTACAGACATTGCTGAGAATGCTTAGTTAATTGAAAGTATGGCAATGGTAACACTTAATACCGAGCAGGGCTCCCATATAAACAACGTAGCCGCTTCTACAGTTAAAAAAAGGTTGCCTCAAACAATTATGCCTCATCCATGCCAAAAAAGCATGAGTGTCTGAGAATATGCATACAGAAAATGTTATCTATGCGATGTTGTAAGATCGTCAAATGCAACCAAAATTACTTCAATAACTATAAAGCATGTTGGAAATAAAGAAACAAAGAGCACACGGCGCACAAGGTAGTCGATGGATAAACGAAAATTCGTTCACATCAAGCCAAATCTGTTTCAAGACAGACAAGATACAGGAATTGATTAGTTAGATATCATCAAATAAATAATGACTGCAGAACCATTAAAGTCTGTTGCATAAAGAGATATTGAAAACAGTTATGCAAAATAAATTAAACAACTAAAACAACACCAGTATATGATAACCTGGCTATTGCAAAGATAAAAATCCCAGTAGCAGACTAGCATATATAACAGCCTGCATAGTGTGGCTGTATCAAATGCAACAGAAATGAAAAGTTCACCAGAACGGTAGGTTATCAATTTAATCATAAAGTTAAAATTTCATTGCGTAATAAACAAAGAGCACACAGCAACTGAGAATGTAAGGAGCCTACAAATGACCACAAAAATAACGGCAGGCACAAAATGTAGTACAACAATGGCTTATAACGTAGCGAGATAAATACTAACATTCAATGCCACCTTAACCAACTTAGAAGACACGAATTGCAAATTTCACATAATAATTTGATGAAAGCAAGATTTTGGGCAATCTTTACGAAGGCACCAACACATCTGTGACTCTAAGATGGCGACATATTGCACGCCAACAGTCCTTGTTCAGAGCAGCTATTTGAGTCCCTTCGGCAGGATGGCATTCAACGGAGTTCTGAACGACCCCTGTGATAGTGAGATAGTTTTCAATCAAGAAGTTAGCAGCTGAGACCATGTCTGCCAGTACCTCGCCTTCTGTTTTCCCAGAAACATTTACAGCATGGGAGAGAAGAAGCGGCGTTTTCGAAAACAGCTCAAAGGCTTCTGCACACTCCCTGTCTGCTTTGTGCAAAAGAATGAAATCCACTGCACGGTTCAGAGCGGCCTTGTTCCTTCGCACTGCTTCAAAAACAGTGAAGCTCGCTTCGTTGCAAATCAAGTTCTTATTGAGCTTGAGCTCTACGATCAACCTGTTCTGCTGCAGTCCCTTTGAGAACTCCTTCACAAATGCAGTGTAAAGAGAGTGGGACACTGTCATGTGAAATGATGTGGCCGTCTTGTTGTGAGCCAGGAAGTAAGAGATGTCTGTGGCTGTCTCGTCGCTTTCGATGGCTTCAATGCCAATCATGACCTTGGTTATCCCTTCGTTTTCTGCGAGGGCATGAAAAACGCTGCGGACCAGACTGCCATTACCAGTTCCTATGAAGATGTCCAGAGTTCTGATGGATCGATTAGACTTGAGCATTGTACAAAACGCTGCCCCTTTCGCCTGAACGTTTCCTTCCCACAAAGCCCTGAAAGTGTGAATGCGCTCGCTCGAGGCAATTGCATCGAAGAGCAGCTCAAGATCTTCCTTTGGTAGACTGGGAATGTCAGGAAGGCACACTTCTTCGGGACATGCTGTAGGAGAGATCAGGACATTCCACAGGCCGTTGACATCTGGCTTTGCCCAGGACAGCTGAATACGGCTGTAGCTATCGCTTGTTGCCAGTGTCTGTGCCAAAGCCTCCCTGCAAGGCAGTGCAAAAAGTGGTGTTAATAAAACAGGGCGCCACTGACCAAGTTCAGTTGTTACAACATAAAGGGAAATTAATAATAGGTATGAAAAAACATCTCCAGGGTGTCTACCAAGTTGTCATTTCTAAATTCCCTCAGTTTTCCAGGTTTTCCTTGAGTGAATCAGGACTTCGTTTTATGTCAAGACACACTGACACCATATAGCCTGATGATGCCACACTCTTATATGCATGTTCATAAATGACAATGACTTAGTTCCACTTGAATGTACTTCAGTAATTCCACTGTACTATTCATTCCATGATAGTACAGTGGAATTACTGTACTATCATGGAACATCTAGCTAGCTTTTATATATCTAGCTTTTACTGTACAGAGTACAGTAAAAGCTAGATATAACAAAGTTGGCAAAATTGGCAGTTTACTTCGTTATATCAAAACGTTGTTAAACAGAAATGCTCAGCTAATACGGCAGTCCAAAAAGCTTATATTTTATGCGAAAAAAATCACTCTCTTTGAAACCGCGGTCCTGCGACCATGATTTGATATCACACCGGCGAAGTCCTCTTCGCCATGCGGGTGCGGCACATGTGAAGACAAAAGAAGTGCAGGTTCAACGCACTGTGTAATTACGCCTATTCTGCTGCTGTGGCTTGTTATCAAACCTAGGATGTTTATCGAGCCAAACAACTTGATCTCCACTCATTATGACGTACGCACAACATAGAAAAACGTCGCAAGCTAGAAAAAAAAAATGTTACAGTTTCAGCACGAGGGCCAAGCAATGAATGCGACAGCAACAAATTTGCATGTTATTTAAATAATTGCTAGGAGCTCTTCTTTGGGAAATGCCGCCCCTGCAATAAGCGAAGTGACCTGTCTATTATTATTATTTACTCAATACTGTGGACTCATGGTTCAAGCAGGGTGGTTAATACAAATACAAAAGGACTAGCAATGACAGCACAACAGCAATAAAGGCTGAAGAACATCATTTTGCAGTCTGATCATATGTGTTAGTAAGGTAGTTCCATTCACTAAGGGTTCTCAAAAAATATGAAAGCTTTGGAAATATGAAAACTATGAAAACTGAAAGGTCAGCGCGAGCAAAATATGGAGCTAGGGCATTTTGATGGTATCAGGGCACAGACATTTTTATCAGGGGTGTTCAGCCGTCCTTTACGTAGGTTTGTGCATGTGTTTGTATTTGTGCGTGTATTATACACATGCAAAATTGAAAAGTTCTGGGGAGGGGGGAAGGTTTGAACCCTCCCAACCTCCCTCCCCCTGGCTAAGCCAGTGCTGTCTATGGCTTCAACGGAAACTTTGGAATCCAAACACATCTAGAAAGGTGTTTGTCATTTGCTGATCCCCTTAAAGGGCCCCTAAACCATCTCCGATACACGTGCATCGAGTTCAGAATGCCTTCACGATCAACAATGCCAAACTCGGCAGCACTCCAAGTCGCGGGCGCCTCACAAATTCCAAGAAACAATCTCTTCTCCTCTCTCCATGCCTTTTGGCATTTGTCATCCCCTTAACGTTCGCTGTGACGTAAACATGTCGTCTGCTCATCATCTACAACACCTGTTTGTCTGCTCGCAGGTATGAGCGCTTGCCGCTCTTCCTCCTCACACGGTGAGGGGGAACACTTGGCCAGGAGGAGAGATGAGCCGACGAACGAAGCATAGCAAAGGAAGGAAAGAAACGAGCAAGTAACATCAAATGAGTGTAGCTCCACTATTACGGCACCGTTTAAAAAAATTCTCACGGCTACATTTTCCTTGCAGACTCGTGCACAACTCCAACACCACATCTAAATTTTGTCCTCTGGGTGGTTCGGGGGCCCTTTAAAGGGACACTAACGTTAAACAATGAATCAGTTTATATTAATAAATTGTACTCTGATAACTCTAATGCCGTCAATTTCACCACCATAGGTTTATTCATAGAGGAGAAAATCAAGGTCAAAGTTTCACTTTTAAATTTCGTGCCCAAATCTCCACGGATTTCAAAGTGTATTTTGGGCACTGCGGCAGCCATTGGCTGAACGAAATTTCCAGAATCTTGGTATGTTAAGTCTATGGTCCCCTCAGGGGACAATATACTTTATTTTTGCCGATTAGGTACTACCATAGGGTCTAGTAGACACCGTCAAAATCTATGACGTCATGGCGTTTGGTGTGGGAATTTCAAGGTAGCCTTGCCTGCGCGTTGTCTCGCTTACCGTGGTGAGCGTGGTAACTTTGGAATTGTGAAGGAGTAATTTCCTAATTTGAGAAAAATCGTTTTTCTCTTTATTGTCACTTTAAGATATGGCAGCTCGCACGAACATGGCCAACGGTACAAAGTACGCATTTCCTGGTGGACTTACGCAACCCCCCAGCGCCTTTCCCCCCGCCTCTCTTCTTCATGCACCTATTGTAGAAAGGAGACGGCCAGCTCGATTAATATCTGCTTAAGCCCTGTTCGTTGGCAGCGCATGCAGCCACCCCACCCCGCTCCTGCTTTTATCTCCATGCACCTAGCGTGTGAAGGAGACAGCTGGCTCATGTCATCACTGCTTGAGCTCCGCTTGTTGACAGCACTCGTGCACTTTCACTCGCTCAGACGAGCTTCTACCAATCCCGTGCGGCTCCCTATCATCCTCTTGTGACGTTTCGTTTCATCAACACCTCCATTCTGTGACAGAACGTTTACAAAAGAGCCCTGCTGCATAGCATCTCTGGAGCTCGAGATCACACAGAGTGAGCTCTGAGATATCCACCAACAAGCGACAGCGTGTTTTTCCAACGTTCGGGATCACATGCAAGATAACCGAGACTTCATTACATCTACTGCCATCTAGGCAGCAGGCCTCTATGACCACTCATGCTTGTTTCTTGATGCACGGTGATAAGAAAAACACCATATCCAGCACTAAAGGGACCAAAACTGGCCAGAATGTGCGATTAGATCCTGGTAGAAATGAAAAGACTGTGGAATATAGTGACAGATTCCAGCATCCTTTTCGCATGACGAGTAGGATTTATATTTTTAAATAGTGTTTAAAAGCAACGAAAAACCGGTATGTCGCATAGCCTAGCAGAATATCCTTGAAGCTGGATTATGGAGTCGATCACTTTGCTCTGTGTAGTCACGTAGTCTGATGCTGTCGTGCACGCCACAATTAGTCATGAAAATTAGAGTATGTATATTATTATCTATACCCGCTCTATTTTGTGCTGCTTAAAGGGGTACTGACACAAAATTTCGCGGCTGAGATAGCCTGCTGGATCGATTCCCGTGTACGCGCGTGTACCATCTGCAAAATATCGACAGCGGATACAGCTTGGAAGGTATTTTATATGAATTTTGAAGTTCGCGAGCACGATCCAGCATTATAGGCCACACCTGGTGCATCGACACCCTCGGAGGTGACCCGAGGTGACCCCACTACTTCCCCTACGTAACCGTTGCAGCCGGTACAAGTTATGATGACGTCGTAGCCGCCATTTCTGTTTTGACGCGCTTCCCGACGAATCGCTCCTCGCCAGCGGGTCAAACCTGAAGTGATTCGCCACGTCGAAAATTCCTTCCATCCCCGCTGCGAGAAAATCGTCGCCATCAGACGACGATGAGCCCGACGACGACAGACCGCGCGGAAATGCGTCACTGTTCTGTGTGCTCACGTGACCGAGCGTTTCACTCGCTAGGTGGTGGTAGTTGCACCCGGCGGCTTGTCGTTTTTGGAGCTCCGTCAAACCGAAACTGTGGCTGTGTCGGTAATGAGGAGCTTGTAATTAATTATCTGTCGCGCGCTGCAGCAAACGATGTGCCGTGTTATGACTAACAGGCCCCCAGCAACACATTGCAGCAAAAAAACGGGGGGGCGAAAATTTTTGTGTCAGGACTCCTTTAAGAGGTAAAAGGAGTTGCATGGTGAGAAGCGGTGCTGCCTTCACGGTAGCCAGTGGGACATGTCGAACCGCGACGCATGAGCGCACAGCAAGCTGCCGCGCTCTAACCGCTCTCATGCTCACTGTTTGCAGCATGTGTTGTCACTCGTGTGTTTTAACGGATCATATTATGTTCAGAAAAATGGTATCTGCGTCGGCTCACCTGTGGCCCCGGTTTTGTGCGACATCTTTCTTTCATCCATTGACAAATGCATTCATGCCAAAACTGACAACAGCAGTGTTGTTAAGATTTGATGATGATGTATTGGTGTTTTGTGGTGCAAGGGCGAAATCAGGCCAAAGAGCACCATGTCAATTTATGCCGGGATGTAGATGAACCATGATTCACGATGTGTGTGTGATATCATGGCTGTAAAACAGCCTAAAAGAGATACATACAACAAATGAAGACATGATGCATGTAGTGCGGTGGACTATGGGCTACAGTTGGTAGAGTTGAGAGATTAAAGTAGATCAAAAGTATATCGCAAGAGATTAGAAGTTTCACTGGCGCTCCATGAATAGTGGCACTAATGCCTCAACAAGGCACTTAACCACAAGGGCGTGGAGACATGTGCCTCTTAAAACTGCCGCAGCAGCAGCTTCTCCTGAGAGGCTGCCCTACGGTACAATTGGAGCAATAACATGCAATGCTTGGCATTCATTTAAAAAACTTAAAACAGAGCCTGTGCTGCATAAAGCGTCTGTGTTGAGGGATAGCGCTGGGTGCAGTGGTATCCTTTGTCTAAATGCCAGAAAAAAATGCTTTTTCCTTAGTGCGTCAAGTTTGCGGCATTCCAGTAATGCATGGAGGACTGTTAGTGTCTCACCACATTCAACACAGACAGGGGGATCATCGCCAAGAAGCAGGTAAGCGTGCATACCATAGGTATGGCCCATTCTTAGTCGACAGAGTGACCTCAGTGCATCGTGCTTCACTACGAGGAGGCCATTTTCCTATACTGTGGTTTAATTCGGTGGAGCTTGTTAGAAGTCCTAGTATCCCATTAATCCCTGCTAGTAGTCCCTCACCTTCCTACGCACGAATGCTTTAAGATCTAAGGCAGGAAGACTTATAGAGGGGTTCGCAGGTTTCGTTCCTATGGAAGTCGCCATGCTGTCAGCGAGTACATTGCCTTCAATGCCCCTGTGCCCGGGGACCCAGCATATTATCACACGTTGTTCTGATAAATAGGCTTTGCACAGGACTGAAAACAGTTCGACAAGAACTGGATTTTTATTTGCTTTTAGTGATTTCAGGGCTTTAGCAACACTTAGCGAGTCTGTATAGATAACCGCCTTTTGGAGTTTTGTACTATGAATGTATTTAACAGTAAAAGGAGTGCATAAGCCTCAGTTGTAAAAATACTCATCTCTGGTTGCAGCCTCTCGCATTCAGCGAACGATGGACCCACAGCAGCATAGGACATGCCCACCTTAGATTTTGACGCGTCCGTAAAAAATGCAGGGCACGAGTATTTTGACTAACTCTTGGTAGTGCATTTGAATGTGCATTTCTGGAGTGTGCTCAGTTACCTCCACAAAAGACACGTCGCACTCTAATATCTGCCACTGCCATGGTGGCACCGACCTTGCAGGGCGCATTGACACATGCTCAAGAGGGACATCCATTTCATCACTCATACTCTGTTCCAGAAGTTCCGTGCAGCAGAGCCAAGGCTACACGACCCTAGAGCACAGGTTGTTGCGAAGCGAGATGTAGTGCCCCGTATACGTAGCCCGTTGTTTGTCCTCATGACTTTTGCAAGCGGTCTCGTCGGAGGATTTTTACTTGAAGGCTTCTCTGCGTGTTGTAGCTGTGATTTGTATGGCAATTTTGTCGCATTTTCTGTATAAAACAATTTTTGTGGCTCCATGATACTGAAGAAAGAGTTCTTGCTTGTACGTGTTATAACATGCAAATGACGAAAGAAATAACGCTGTTGTGGCTCGTATGTGTTATGTTTTTACTTTAAAGCACGAAGGAGTGGTACGACACTGTCTAAACTTTTATGAGTAGTCCGCACAGCCCGAGCGTCCACAGCGCCGCGGAGGACCCAGTCTTGGGTTGTGATTAGTCCGCGGTGGCAGATTTGGTCACTCCTTAGTCAAAATGGCGGCGCCTGGTTCACCTGTGCGATATCGCTCTCGGATCAGCTTTTACGACAAGGAAGTGAAGCAGTTGGCTCTAAATGTGTTCGGGACAGTGCGTTAAGGCATGTGTATACGAAATCTTATGAAGCGTGGTGCTTTCATATTCAATTTGGCTAGTGCGGCGCTTTCCACCGAAACATGAGCCGCTGAACCCTATCCCTCAAATGTCTACGTGCAAGTATCTCGAAGACGCGCGCTTTTACGGTGCCGAGAATATTTAACCGCTTTCACAATTACAGCTCATCTCACTGCGCAGTTGCACAGTGTCCCGAGAGGCTCTTGCCGCTTTCGCTGCAGCGCTCGCCGCTAGCAGACGACAGGGCGCGGAAGGATACACTTAGATGTGTTCGCCCTCCTCATTGGTTGAGAAGGCCTGTAGCTTCCACAGTGCTGCACGGAACTTCTGGAACAGAGTATAGGTCCCTCACCCGCAGCGAGAAGGGACGTCTCGCTGCAGGTCGGTTACTATACAGTGTGGCTGAGGTCATATCATTTATAGTTGTGTAAGTGGAATGCCGCGGATCCGAGTGTACATTAAAGAAGTAAGTAAAGCTTAAACATGACCTTTGCAGATGGAGCGACCATTCATTAGATTCCACATAAAGGCTCTCCACTGGACTTGTTCTGAATGCACCAGTAGCCCGCCGGATGCCCAGATGATGCACAGGATCATGCATCTTCAATGCACTTGGGGCAGCAGAATGATAAATTACAGAACCATAGTCCAAGCGTGTGCGTATGAGGCTTTTGTAAAGTTTCATGAGACATTCTCTATCACTGCCCCATGCTGTGTGTGAGAGAATTTTTAGTATGTTCATGGGTTTAAGACATTTATTTTTCAGGTATTTAATGTGAGATACAAAGGTCAGCTTGAGTCTAGGATCACACCTAAAAATTTCTGTTCTGCACTCAAAGGTATGCGGTGCCCTTGTAGATGGATATCGGGCTGAAGGGGTTAGGCCTCTCCTTTCTTGAAAAAAGAACGCAGGAGCTTTTCTGGGGGTTTAGTGTGAACCCATTCTCATTTGCCCAGGTTGACACTTTATTGAGGACCTAACTGTACCTGCCGCTCACATATTTCAAGATTACAGGATTTAAACCTACTCTGAACATCATCTACGTAGACTGAATAAAACATGTTTCGCGGAATGAATGACCGTAGAGAGGTCATTTTTACTATAAAAAGGGTACGGCTTAGCACTCCGCCCTGCGGTACACCAGTCTCTTGGATAAATGGCTTGGACAGAGCATTTCCTACTCTGACGCGAAAGGTACGGTCACTTAGGTAACTTTCTATCACGTTTAGCATGTTACCTTGAATACCAATTTCGGAGAGGTCTTTCGAAATTCCGAATCACCAGGTAGTGTCATACGCTTTCTCCATGTATCAAGAAACACGGAAAGGAAAAACTGTGGATAAAGGCATCCCGAATGTAGGCCTCAATACGCACGAGATGGTCCGTTGTTGAACGGCCTTTCCTGAAACCGCACTGGTACATATCGAGTAGCTTACTAGTTTCAAGGAAGTACAACAACCGGCGATTTATCATCTTTTCAAATAGCTTACAAAGGCAACTTGTCCAGAGCTATTGGCCAGTAGCTTGCTGCACAAGATGGATCTTTGCCTTCTTTTAAGACGGGGATTACGATAGCCTCTTTCCATGCTAAAGGAATATATCCTGCGGTCCAGATCTTCGTTATAGATACTCAAGAGCACCATCTGCACGTCGGGTTGGAGATGTTTTGTCATTATGTACATGACTCTGTCAGCTCCCGGCGAACATTTGGACAACTGTTCAAGGAAGCTCTGAAACTCAGCCATGCCAAAGGGACAGTTGTACGGTTCGTCTCTGCTAGGCTTATGGTTCAGTGCTTTCTTTTCTGCTATTTCTTTGTGTTTACGGAAACTTGCGAGTAGTTTGATGAGCTAGACACGCGCTCGAAATGTTGACCGAGCGCATTTGCCTGGTCTTCAAGGCTGTTGCCTTCGTCGTCAACAAAGGGCAAAGCGTGGAACTGCTTATCTGATAATTTTCTAAGTCTATTCCAGACTTTCACTTCCTGTGTGTATGAGTTTATACTCGAGATATATTTTACCCAGCTCTCTCTTTTAGCATTACGACGAGTGCGCCTACCCTGGGATTGTACTTGTTTAAAGTCTTCAAGATTTTCCGTCGTTGGGTGCTCACGTAGCAAGCTCCATGCTTTATTTTGCTTTTTGCGTGCATTTCTGCACTCGTCATTCCACCATGGAACACGCTTTTTTCTTGTGCCACCATTTGTAAGGAGAATACACTCTAATGCAGCATCAACTATAAAAGCGGTAAAATGAGCAATAGCATCGTTTACGTTAAAATCATTAGAAGCATTTCTAGGCATGTGAGTTATACGAAAAACGTTTCCCAATCTGCGCATGCTACTTTCCACTGAGGGTTATGTGGTATGGAGTCTAGGTCCGTGATTTTGAGGCAGATAGGGAAGTGATCGCTACCATAGGGGTTCTGAATCACCTCCCAATCTAAGCAGGGTAAAAAAGTGGCTGAGCAGATTGCTAAATCTATAGCAGAGCAGGTATTGTGTGTTGTGCTGTAGTATGTCGGTTGTTTTTTATTTAGAAGGCATGTACCAGAGTTCAAGAGATACCGCTCTATCAGGCGGCCCCTCGCATCAAAGCGACAGTTCCCCCAGAGCGAGTTATGTGCATTAATATCACCTGTCAAGATAAACGGCTCCGGGAGCTGATTAATTAGGCCTTCGAAATCTGGCTTGTGTAGCATTTGATCAGGAGGGATATATAGAGAGCAGATAGTGGTGATCCTATTAAGCAAGATGGCGCAAATGGCCACTGCCTCTAGAGAAGTTTGAAGTTGTAACTTCTGGCTTGCAACGGACTTTACTGCGATAATAGCTACCCCACCTGACAAGGCAAGGCTGTCAGTGCGGTCCTTACGAAAAATGACACAGTGATTTGAAAAGTTTGTGTTTTCGGGCTTTAGATGCGTCTTAAACTTGCTTATTAGTTCTCTAACATCATCTAGATTGTGTAGAAGGCCTCTGGCATTTCACTGCAGTATCTGTGTAGCCATTATAAGCTAGAGGGAAGAGTACTCTGTATACCAGGATTTATTTTACGTAAGACTTTTTTATGGAGGAGCTGTTATGCGTTGTTTGCTTGTTGCGGCACGCTGAAGGGAGCGGTGCTGCTCCTTCGACACCAAAGGCATCGAGGTGACTGGTGTTGTATCCATCGCCTCCCTGGAGGCGCTGGATAAGCGCATTATGCGTGCAGACTGTTGTGGTTTAAGCCTCGACTTGCGAGAAGAGGCCGTTGAGGCCACCGAGCTGCTGGGCTGTTGGCCCTTTGTTGGTGGCAGAACAGCAGCTGCTGCATCCGCTTGGGGGGGGGTTGGAGGCTTAGCTGCTGCAACCCTGTGTGAGGTCTGAGTGGAAGCCACTGTCCGTTGTGACACTGCCCCCTCGCGTGTAACATCGGCGTATGTAGTGTAGTGAACTATTGAGAACCGTTTCCGTGCTTCCTTGAACGATACATTTTCTTTGACTTTGAACGTTATTATGTCCTTTTCCTTTTTCCATGCAGGGCATGATCGAGAATAAGAAGTGTGCTCACCATCGCAGTTCGCACAGTGAGGGGTGTTGTTGTAGTCGTCAGAGAAGTGATCGTGCTAAGCACACTTTGCACACGTTGGCCGTCCTCTGCAGCTCAGAGATCAGTGGCCATATCTCTGGCACCGGAAACACCGTCTCTGATTAGGTATGTATGCCCTGACACGGACTTTCATGTACCCTGTTTCAATGTGTTCTGGCAGCTTGCTTGTGTTAAATGTGAGGATCATGTGCTTGGTTGGCATTTCTCTGTCATCTCTAAGTATCTTGATCCTTTTAACATCAATCACATTTTGTTCCTTCCATCCGTCCAATAGTTCCGTCTCACTCAGTGTAATCAAGTCATCATCTGTCACTACACCACGGACCGTATTCATTGATTTGTGTGTAGTCACAGTTATAGGAATGTCTCCGCATCTCTCAAGGCTGGGGAGTTTCTCATATTGGGCTTTGCAAGAAATCTCGAGAAGTACACCTCCACTTGACATTTTAGTGATCTTATATCCTGGTCCTAGTTTTTGTTCAAGGTATTTAGCGACAATGAAAAGGTGAAACACCTCTCGCTGGCATGTCGGTTTGCTCACTGTGGATCACGTGATACCGAGGAAAGTTGTCATTGCGGTTCGTCAGGAAGCTTGCTGTCACTTCGGTTCGCCCTCTTTTGAGAGGGCGATCAGAAAGTGGGGGGAAAGGAGTACCCATTAAATGTTTCATTATTCAGCAGCTATGGTAGCCACCCACCATCGAGCCCAACAAGCGGACGCTACAATGCTTGGTTAACTCATGCAGACGCCAGCTATACATAGCTGCTATAACCCAATATAATATATCCAAGGCTTGATATATTACAAAAGGTTAACCCAGGCCGCCTATGAAAACTGGTAAGTAACTGAAAAGAATAGGAGACAGGACAGCGAGGAAAGAAGATAGGAAAGTGAAAGATGAGAGAGGGGGATAGGAAAAGGCGACCGCCGATTTCCCCTGGGTGGGTCAGCCCAGGGGTGCCGTCTACGTGAAGCCAGGGCCAAAGGGGTGTGTTGCCTCTGCCGGGGGGCCATAAAGGTCCAAACACCCGGCACCGACTCAACCCCCAGGATCCCCTTTTCCCCAGACAAGGCAAAGCCACGCATGGCGAGGCGTGGGAGGGGTCGAAACCCCCCGTTAGCTCGGGTCCGTGGTGTCGCTACACACCAAATGCCTGCTCGCGCAGGCGCCCCTGCGGGGGTTGTTAAAATTTACCAATACGTTGACTATCTTGTGTTTTTAAATATACCCGACACTATACTCGCGGACAACTTTTCTTGGCAATGAAGGGAAGGCTAGAGAGCCAAACTACGCGTGTGCTACCGCTGAAAATTATAGTCCCACAATTGCATCCGTGTTTTCTGCGTGACAATAAAAAAAAAAAAAAAACATTGCTTTATTTTCTACAAGGCGCTGTTTGAAGAGAGGGTCAGCGCGCACCAAGGAGATAATTATATTTGTTTTGCTTTATGCAGTGTCATTTCGCGTTTTTGCACCTGTGAAAACTTCCCACCTTTTACGTGCACCTCACAGTCAAAATGGCGTCTTCGACCTCAGGTGAGCGCTTGTCACCCTACAGCTTTTCCGACGACTCGCCGAGGAAGCTTGTGACGAATTTCACCAACAAATGGCTGTTTAAGACTGTGACGGCCGCTCGAAGAATCAAATTGCCGTCACGGGAGGTACGGAAGGTTCACAAACCAAAACTAATTTCGAAACGCGCGCCGAACCGGACTACTTCGCGGAGCAGTACATGTGCAGTAGCTCCGCCCCCGTAGCCTTCCCTTCATTGCCAAGAAAAGTTGTCCGCGAGTATAGCCTTGATGTAGCTGTTGCAGAATTAACACCTTTTTAAAGGAATCTGGCGGACTAGAATTCACTTCAGAATTGCCTCAAGACAATTCCATTCAATTTCTGGATGTCACACTTGGTTTCATGAAGAACCACCTGTGCTGGATGTATAACCCTAGGACTAAGAAGAACCTTTTGCTGCATGACAGTGCACATTCCAAACTAATCAAGAGAGGAATAGCTATCACATGCCTCAATTCAGCTTTAATGAAGTCCTGTGAGCACCGTTTTGTTATGGGATTTAGTAATCAGATTAGCAGACTGAAAGACGCTCGATTTCCTCCCTCCGTTATCACGGGTGCGTGCGAAAGCATCATGCAGGAGTTGAAATGTGGAAAAAAAGTGCAGGAGCAAAAAGAAAAAAATGAGTATGCATGTAATACCTTATGTTCACCGGCTCTCGCACAACAAAGATCGCAGCCAGATAGTGTGTGCATTGTGTTTTCCGCTACATGCAAACTGGCCAGGATTTGCCCTTTGATGGCAAATAAGCAGCCGCCTGCTTGCTGCAAGAAGCATGCCACGCGATACACCGAGTTTGTCAGCAATGTGGTATACAATATTCCCCTAAGCTGCGGTAGGATGTACATCGGCCAAACAGGCCGATGTTTCAACGATGGTGCAAGGGAGCACCGCTTGGCGGTCAGTAGCAACATGGGCGGGCACTTGGCAGACCACTGCAAGCGCTGTGATTGTACGCCACACTTCAGCCAAACCACGTTTCCAAGGAGAGCAAGCAGCCACACTTAAAGGGAGACTATTGAAGAGTTTCTAATAAAAAGGGCAGGTAGCCAGTGCATCACTAGATCTACGTGAGAAAGAAGCCATCTTTTTGACAGATAGCCTGTAGATGTGCAGAGTTTAGATTGTGTGATGCCCATTTTGCCTGTCACTAGGGTTGGCACGCGTTCATGTGTGCTGGCATGTTTTCACAGCTCGCGTTAGTGCAGTTTCCAGTGCATGCCTTGACTCTGTTTTAGTGGCTCATGATGTATTGTTAGTTCTGCCATGTTTCTATTTCTGTTACGAGATTACCTTGTTCGGCAGCCTATATAAAATGGCGTGGTTTCTGATAATAAACAGATGGAAGTTGGCACCCGTGTCTGTCAGTTGATGTCTTCGCGCTGTCCCCGTCTTCTTTACGACTTCGTATCGCCGCAGGTAGAAAAATTCCGATTTCAAAGGTTTCACAGCGTTTTCCACGTTACAATTCCACGATTACACACTCTCACTGGTAAGCTTCCTGTTGCACTAAAGAAAATAGGCACCATAACAAATGGTTGTTGGTCCCTTAAAGCTTGGAACGCGGAGCGCAGAATACATAACTACACCAGAGAACGTACACACTGCATAGTCGCAGAACACCTCGGAATGCCATGCATCAGTCGTACGCTCTCCCACTCGGCCACTCCAAAGGCAAGGAAAGTATCAAGGTGAGCTCTTTCCTTGCAGAATTAAATATAACTGCAGGACTTCAAACAGCAACTACAATACATAACGTAAATGAGGTGTGCAATTAACTTTACAGCATTAAGGCCGTTCTGCTTTGACAGCCAAGTCTGCCTTTGACAACCTGGTGATTATTAATAAGTTGTTAACAGTTCCCATACATCCTTGATACAGTCCTTCAGGTAGTATGCGAAGGATTATAGGTCAGCTGCCCGCTCGTAAAAGGTCACGTGTTACACGATGCCAGCAGGCAGAAAAAGTGTTCCAGTCTCGCCGCCATGGCTACGAGCGGTGCTGACTAACACTTCCAGGTTATCAGATGCACCCAACGAAGTGGACAAGAGGATGACCATCTCCGTACATCAATTAGTAGAGCATCAGATGGCGTTATTCGATGGTTGCAGGTTCAGTCCCTATCGGTGGCAAGTTATCTTTTCGCCCACTTTACTTTATTTTTAATCTTAATTCTTCTTAATTTATATCTTAATTACCACAAGTAACATCCCGTCAACCTTCCTTGGCATTATTGTGTGTTAGTTCCCATTAATATTGTGTCTAACACAGGTTTTTTTTATTAGATTAGTGCCAGTGCCCCCAAGCATCTTTTATCCCAAACTCTCGTGTTCCCCCCTTGGTGCGGCTGGCGAACAAAATAATGCGGGAACCGAATGACTGGGTGCCCTCCTCTGCACTGACACTCTAATGAGATAAAGAAGCTATGGTGGCCGCCATGTTCAGGTGCTCAGCGCAAAGAACCTGTATGTGACGTCACGTGAAAGCTATGCATTTAAATCGCCAGAAGCATGCCTGAATCTAACTATAATGCACAGTCTTCTCATTTCCACCAGAATCTGATCACACGTTCTGGCCATTTGTTGGTCCCTTTGAATGTGAAAGTATGCACAAGTTACCACGATGAAAGCCCGTGGCTCATTCCTGAAGCAGCAATGCTAAGAAAATGCATTTGGAACACAGCACTAAGGTCCCTCAGTTGGAGGTTCTCGGTGGTTTTTAAAATAGGGGTCTTGGACTGCCACAAAACATATGCAAGAACACACTCGAGCACAAAAAATTACATGCTTTTGTTTTCTGGAAGCTCTTTAGTGCTCATTTTCTCTTTTTGACTCGGAAATGGAAACCACGTACTCATGGAAAACAAAAAGTCACAGTTTCGCCGCAAGGGCGAAGCAATGAATGCGATAGCAAGAAAATTAATGCTATACGAAGTGAGGCTCGCCAATGGATACTCTCAGTTTGAACAGCGTTCCTGTTGCAAAGGCGGCCGAAGCAGCGAAGGAAACTAGCGTGCTTCAACTGTCGAGCTGTGACACTTGATAGTTCGCGCTCATCTTCTGTTTGTTCGTTTAGCGGCGTCCCTTCAGCTCGAGTGACTTTCGTACGCTTGGTAACATGAGCGCGGACATCACGGTGAAAGTGTGAAACATTCCTCTTTCCCTCACCGCGAGAAAACCGCGCGAGCAGACAACGGAAGGGCAATGTTCTCGCTGCGCAAATATAAGAAGCGAGCGAGCTGGACGACGACTTTTAAATGCGCCCGTCGCGCTGCTAGCGCCATCTCGCTGGTAATGAAGAAAGCTTATTATCGCCTGCCGTCTGTGAGTCCGTCCAGCGGTAAAGGGTATGTATATAACACTCGCCGTTAGCTACGTGGAGGATCTGCGTTTCGTGGCGTAGTGGATAGCGCCACTCGCTGCGGAACAAGCGGTCCCTGGTTCGATTCCGCGCTTCGGAAGCATTTTTCTGAATTATTTTTCTTTGGGGCTTTTATATATATATATACATACTTATACATATACGGTGCATGACGGCGACGGCGACGGCAAAAATCCAGCCGAGACTGTCCATATAATTGCTATCGCAATAAAACTGTGCAAAAGAAAAGCAAGTAAAACTCGTACCGTTCTTGTTCGGTGGCTCGAAACTTGCCAAGGGTTAGCTTCTTCAATGTCTTGTTCTCGGCCAGTGAAGAGCATAGCCCGACGATTCCTCCAAAGGGCAGAGACCGCCTGCCTGAAAGCTCAATCTCTTCCAGTGTGGAGTTTACCCGGAGTGCGACGCCCAGCTGTTGCATGCTGTAGGCAGAAATAGTGCTTTCAGTGATGCTCAATCTGCGGAGGCTAGTGTTCTTGCAAAGTGCCTTTGCCAGTGCTTGCGCAGAGTACACACCGATGTTACACTTTTGAAGCTGCAGTTCCTTCAGGGTCCCGTTTGCCTGAAGTGCGGCAAATATTGGCTCGGGTGAGCAGCTGATTTCCCCAGAGCACACAGAGAGCTTCGTCAAAGAAGTGTTGGCCTTGATGGCTTCGGCAATTGTGGTCAGCTGTTTCTTCCTATTGATTGGGCAAATAGAAATGCTGAGGTTCTTCAATGCGCTTGTCGTGCGCAAGAGCTGTGCCACCGAGACAAGGCTCGGGACACGGCGGCCCCAGCTGAAATATGGGTACAGCGTCAGCGACTCGCAGTTCACGAGACATCGCAGTGCATAGTCGACATTCCTTGGCAGTATCGCTTTCGTGATCTTCACCGCTTTGAGGGTGCTGGCGTTGCGTCGCAGCAGAGACTCCAGTTCAGCGGCAAACTTGAACGTGACTTTGGAGGAGGCAACCTTGAGCTTCTCAATGCCACAAACGGTGTTGAGACCTTCGAGTGCAAACAAATGACCTTTTTCTTCTGGTCTCGTCGAACTGCTGAAAAAGTGATCGGCCATGTCGATTTTCACTTGTCTGAAATAGCGGTCGAGATTCGAACCAACTGACGGGCGCAGGCGTATTGGGGAAGGCACTGGAGGCGCCTTGTAGCCATAATGACTTGGAGAAATTAGGCTTAACTCTTCGATGCACAGGTGGTGCTCCAAAAGCCACGAGATCAAAACCGCTGCCTCGCGGTAGACATCCTCTACAGACCTGCTGTAGTCGCAATCATCGCAGTCAGCTTTCTGTAGGCGAACACTGCCAGGCCGCGTCTCAACAAGCTCGTATTCGAGGCTGTTGAGAACTCGATTCCACGCAGTCAATTCGCCGCTCAACCAGCACCGCTCCCCTGGCACCGCCGCTGCACAAGCGCGTTCGAAATCCAGCCGACCCTTCCAGGTGTCAATGCTGACAACGTGGGCAGTGGCCCTCATGAGGCCTAGCTCGCGCACCATGGTGTGGTATGCCGCCCCGGTGTCATCGCCAGTGCTTTCATCGTGAGCCGCACGGTCCTCAGGCAACGGCATCGATGAGGTGAGGCCGCCATCACTTTCACCCGCATTCTCCACAACTTTCGTACTTGAGGCTTCCATCGTCGTACGAAAAGTAGCTGTACCTTCAGCCTGTGGTTGCAACCATCGGCGACTTGAACAGACAACCGTAGCAGCGCTTTCACGAATGATATCTCAATGATAACACGTAGGCACCGCGCCGATTCTTAATGCATGGCTGATATAGGGAAGACGCCAGCCCAACGAAGTCCTTAAACCCAGGAAAAACTTGCGGCTGCTGACAATCGCACGGAAGTTTTTGAGCGATGGCGCCACAGCCACAGCCACAAGTACAGCCACAAGTCTTTACGCAAATCGTGTTCTGCAGCGCTCTCGCGCTCTCGCCGCTGCGCTCGCAGAGCGCCTGCTGGAACTCGCTGGAACTAAAGCTAAAGCGTGGCCTCCGCGATTGGTTTCGCAGCAAGCGAGCTGCTGTTGAGGTTGTTCTGTTGGTTCTGTTAGTTCTGTGGTTGAGCCAGAGAATAGCGCATAGGAAACTCTATGGTTGAGGAAGCCCGCTGCGCTGCTGGAGCTGACCGCGGAGGCCACGGCAAGAATAGTGACCACGGGTCCAACTGTACCACGGGGGAACCGTGAAAACTGCAGTGTTTGATACACTTCAGCGGTGTGAGCGTCATTCATGGTGCGGGACAAGTGCACGAGCAGCAACGTGAGTGTAGGAATGTCGTCTGATACTTTTCCTAGCACCAATGATCGACGGAGAATGTGGTTAGAGGCGCTTGGCCCTGCGTCTCTAAATAAAACGCCGAATTTGTACGCGGCATCAGGTGACGGCGGCTGCGATCTAACGCATTACCGAGATAGTTTTCCGTCCTCCATGACCGAGAGGCATAACACCCGCTCTACAGCTCTACAGTACCCGCTCTGTGGCTGTCACTAGAGTTACTGTATATGCTACCTGTAGTTGCGCGTCTTAGAGTTACTGTATATGCTAGCTTTAGGTAGCAGAGTTGCGCATCTGTCTTCCAAACGCCGCTAGCAACCATGCATTGCGGAGAAGCTGGCGCTCGGGCCAATTTTTGTATTTTTGGACGCCGCCTCTGCAGCGAACTGCATTAACACTAGTCATCTATAATCAATGCTTATCGCCGGTCTTCGACACGCCGGACATGTTAAATGCCGACACAATAGGCATGTCGCCTACACAAACGGAGTGCTACTTTACCGCATAGCTGTGGCGCGTCTGTCTTCCAAACGCCGCTAGCAACCATGCATTGCGGGGAAGCTGACGCTCAGGCCAGTTTTTGTATTTTTCGACGCCGCCGCTGCAGCGAACTGAATTAGTCAATGTTTATCGCCGGTCTTCGACACGCCAGACATGTCGCGTGCACAAACGGAGTGCGACTTCACCGCATAGCTACGTGGTTGCTAGCCAGACCCATGCGCAACTCAGCGCAGGAGACGGCGTGAGGAACGCGCGCGTCGTATGAGGTGTGAACGCGTTGTAAAAGTGGAATTTTCTTGTGCGCGTGCTGACACTTTTCACGGCAACGCAGGATGCGGTACACTTCGTGAGTGTTTCGTTTTAAATGCGAAGCATTTCTTAGCGAACTTCTGCGACTTTGAGCGTATCTATCTATCTATCTAGCCGCCTACGACTTTGTGCTCTCCTGGCCGTTTCGTTAATCGGATGTATACCAAAATTGGTGTGTCATAACATGGCCTTATTACGAACATAAATGACAGGTCATATCATGAAAATCATGACACGCATGTCATGAACAGCATGATTTACATTCCACGGCCTTTGGGCTCCCTGGCCGTTCCGTTAATCGGATGTATACCAAAATTGGTGTGTCATAACATGGCCTTATCACGAACATAAATGACAGGTCATATCATGAAAATCATGACACGCATGTCATGAACAGCATGATTTACATTCCACGGCCTTTGGGCTCTTGCGGCCGTTCCGTTAATTTCATATACACCAAAATTGGTACGGCGTGGCAAGAGTTCAGGACGAACATAATGACAGGTCCTAACATGCAAATCATGACGCGCGTGTCATGTGCAGCATGATTTACATGACATGGTCTCGGGGCGCTCGCGGCCGTTTAAATGAAGGGATACATACAAAAACTGGTATGACGAGACATTTCAGTATGACGAACATAACTGACACGTGGTAACATGAAAATCATGATATGCATGTCATGTATGACATGATTTACATGCCACGCTCATGGCGCACTCGCGGCCGTTTCGCCAGATTGATATACACCAAAATTGCTATTGTGCGATGTGACTTTATGAAGAACATGAATAACAGGTGGTAGCACGAAAACCATTACATCCATGTCATGTATGACATGATTTACATGCCACGCTCATGGCGCACTCGCGGCCGTTTCGCTAGATTGATATACATAGTTTTCACGGACGTCACAACTGGGGCTTGTGGGATAGGTGGCCGCCATGATGGTGAACTGCTAGCGCGGTGTTATCGTTGGGTGCGTGTGCAGGTCCGATATTTTCGCGTTGTGCGGGTTCAGTAACAGCGCGGCGTCGCAATGCCGATGTGTGCGATGACTGGCTGCAGTGCGAGAAGCACGTCTGCCGCACAGAAAATGGACCTGGAGCCAAGAACCGGGCTCTACCGATTGCCGAAAGTGATAACTCGGCAATGCGACCGCACGAAAGTGTTGTCGGAGCAGCGTCGTCGTCTCTGGCTCGCTCGCATCAACAGAAAGGGCCTCAAGAACCTGGATTACCTCCGTGTATGCGGTCGGCGTTTCATCTCAGGTAAGCAAAACAGGGTGAAGCGAAAACTTCAAAAAATTAACGCCACCGCTTACAATCGCCTGCAACACAGCCGTCGCTGTGTGTGCAGCGGTTTAAACCTCGCAGGAGCTCTCAGGGTCGCTTTCGAGCCCGTTCCGGATCTTCTGCTGCTTAACGGGCACCTTCGACTGCGATCCGCGCGTACTGCAATCGAGTTAAAATGTCACTGTCTGCACCAAACTGCTGAGCTTAACGTGCTCGATGCGTGTTGTTTGTACCGTGCATTGAAAATGCCGTTCACATCGGGCTAATGATCGCGAGTGCCTTCTGTAATTTTGCGCTGTTCGTAACAGCTTGTAACGAGACCGTTTTCGCGCTGAAGTCGCAATTTCACATGCAACAGCACGCCAGGTTTTCACTGTTGATGTTTTGTAATTTGCAGGACATCCAGCGAGTCTAATGGACAACACAAACCCGGATTGGGTGCCGAGCCAACACTTGGGATACAGCAACCGCACAGCACCGGGCGTTAACTCTACTTCTCGGTACAAGCGCGCCAAAAATCGGCTGGCAAAAAAAAAAAAAAGAAAAGAAAGGTGGCCACAGCCGCGAACGCAGCTAACATTCAGCCGGCAGAGGTTGACCATCCTTCGCCTGAAATGGTCGATGCAGACGATCACTTCAGTCAAGAGACGCCTGCTGAATAACTTTACCTCGCTCAACACGATGACGCGCTTGGAGGGCAGCCGCTTTGCTGTCACGCCGCTCACACGGCCACTGGTGAAGTAGTTGTGAGCCTCAAGTGACATGTAAGCTTTCATTTCGGTGAGCGATACGTGGTTCGTCCACAGCACCAAATCACGATGTCGGCATGCGTCGTAACCGGTAGTAGCTCCACGTCCGTCGTCATGTCAGTACCGGCGCACAACGTGTAGGGTCAACTCCATCGCACATGCTGATCTTCGCTTCATAACGTGCACGCGTCGGACCCACCAGCTCGGCAAAATATGACGGGCAGAATTCCTTCCGCCTGACAGGCGCCATCATTCAAACACTCGACAGCTCGCAAGTAGCAAAATCAATGACTACCACGCCGACAGACTGCAGGAAGACAGCGATGAACACTCGTGCGCACGCTTGGGCATGCTCGAGCGCGTTTGTCGCTGTTCTCCAACATGGCGGACACCGCCAGCAGACGACGGTGTGACGTCACATGAAAACTATGTATTGTTGACTAGCCGGAAGCTCGGGACGGTATTGTGAAACAATAATGAAAAAAGTAAAAAAAAACGGAAAATTTTTTTTATTTAGCGCGATTAGAACCGAGGTCGCATAAAAACACACAACCGCCGCAGACATGAACGAAACAAAGGACGACTCCGTCAGAGCAGGAACGTGACGTTGACGCATAACCTGACAAAAAAAAAAAAAAACGGAGGAATCGAACTGACGACCTGCATGCTGATGAAAAACTACGCCCGAACACCACACGACGTGGTAAAACTACGCTAAAACGACAAAAATCTGCGGGAAGGGGGCCCCGTCACGTAAGAGTCACCCCACTTTACGACGACGGGGCCCGTCACTATAAAGACGTCGCTATTATGACGGGTCCCGTCACTATTACAATTTGCACTACGGTGACGGGCCCCGTCACTTTTACGAGGGTACTGCGCTGACGGGCCCCGTCACCGTAGTCAAGTAGGCAGTGCCACGGCCGGTCTAGAGGCGCGCGCTCGCTCCTTCCCTTACGGCCTGTGCAGCTGCCGGGAGTACAATGGAACTTTTTCTATACAGTCACGACGGCGCGCTCCGCGTGAGGGCGTCGCGAGCCAACCGCCCAAAGCGCGTTTCGCCGCATGCGCTTCGTGTTGTAAACCAGCTGTGCCCGGCCAATTTCTCGTGCTAATTACTTCTTTCGGTTGTAGCAAGCGGTGAAGGAAGTACAGGTGCGTGTGGGGACAGTCTGCCTTTCTCGGCACTCGGCAATAGAAGACGCACACGCAGCGCTACTAGCAACAACAATATTTTTTAAGACCCGACCACCTTATATTCGATGGAGGCGAAAATGCCTGAGGCCCGTGTGCTTAGATTGCTGTGGCTGGAAAATGAATTTTCAGGTTAATTAAGCGCATCCAGGATTGTTCTGTCGCCGCTGGCGTTGGAAACTTTACAGACGAGACGTACACTGCCCTGCTTTTCCCCACAAAGTCCACGGTGGAGACAGTCCGATTTCTTCTGAGAAAAGGAGTAAACTATGTGCTCACGAAGAAATTTAACAGTGATCCTATAGAGGCATTGTTTGGAAAATTGAGGGCAATGTGCGGGGGCAATGACGCGCTAGACGCAAGAGCCGTCACAGCTGCTTTGACCCGATGAAAACATTGAAGAAGATGATGTTATTGAGGAACTTGAAGCTCTGCGAGAACCTCCTCGCAAACCACCGAACTCTGTTGCCTATTCAGGCTTGGTGTATGTAGATGGTTACATTGCCAAACTCATCACTGATGTCGGTTGCGAAACATGCGCCATGCTAGTGACGACAAACAAAACGAGCAGTCCTTTGCACCATCTTCTCCGTCAGCAAGAAGCCTATGATCTACACTACCCAAAGCCGGAGTTACTATCAATGCTGGACACAATTGTGACGTTCTTCGAGAAAGCAGTCAAATATCTTCCTCGAACGAAAATCCTCGAGACTCTGCAATTACTGTTGAGCCATACCTTGAAGATTCGCCACTTCTGGACTGTCCGGAAGGTGTGGACAAGAGTCACGCGAGAGTGCTGGCTCATATTATTTCTGAAAAGTTTCTCCGAATTCTTCTTATTAAACTACACAAAAAAGTTAACAGATCAGAATGACAGGCCTTCCGGTTTTATTCACAAGCCCTCGCGGAAGCATATCAGGCTGTGACAGACTTGACTCCTTTAAACTGTGATCGTCACTACAGTGTTTTACCAGCAGTGATTTTTTTCAGTTCTCCATGCGCATATTGTTGTAGTACCAAGGAAAACATTCTGTTTCCCATTGAAAGGATTCTCTGAAAGTTTTTTTATGTTTCCTCTTCGTCTGCAGCGTGGCCGTCCCCACTATGCAGTGACTTTCACTTTTTTGAAGTATTTGTTTCAATATTAAAGCGCGAATTAAGATGCCTCCAACAAAAAATGTGCAATTTTGTTATTTTCAAGTACAGCGACGGCCGGCACATACATTTGAAATAAACATTTCCCAAACCATGAATAAACCGTTTCCTCAACCAAATGCAATGTTCATCCTCTTACTTATTATCGAAGTTACAGAAACCTAAAAAAAAAAAAACAAGGCTGTGTTATAACCGCGTCGATGCTTTGCCGAGCAACATAAGCGGGCTTATGAGCAGCCTGCGCCACCACTTCTGTAAAGCGGAATTTACCAGAGTCATCACATATACTTGCTACCATGTTTCCATCGCATTGGTACCATGAATACCATATAGAGTAACTTCAGAAAGCGCCATGCTAAGTCGGAAGCCGAGCACTCATTGCGCGCGCTAGCCTCTGCAACGGCCGGGAGTGACAGTTGGCTCGGAGCGCCCCCACGAAATTGCGGCCATAGGTAGCAACAGCCCCCCGTGCGCAGGCCGTAAAGGAAGGAGCGAGCGCGCGCCTCCAGACCGGCCGTGGCAGTGCCTACTTCTTTTGCATATATATTGTCACGTGGTCGTGACGTCTACGAAGACAGCAGTCCGCACGTCGGAGATGAAACTCTTTATTTAGCCGAACTTGTGGCCGGGAAACTGAAAGTCAAAAGTCAAAAAGTCCATGAGTGCCACAACGTGATCAAGAAGAAGGAATTAGACCTGTTCTTCCTTCGACGACAGCTACAACATCGACTGCCCAACATCTTTCCGTCGTTGGAAGAATTCGCGCGGGATGTGGCTGCAACAACAGCTCGGAAGCAACAAGCAGCTCACAAAGGCAAGCTTGCGACGCTTCAAGGGAAACGCCACCGCAGTCCGGTGAACGAAAATTTCGTCGTCAACTTGTCCTCCAGACAACTCTCCCCGACCGAGCACGACGTGCTGGCAAAGGGACACAATTTTAACACGACCCACGACGTGTCCGCCACTACCAAAGATCATTGCGGCTGCCGAGGAAGGCATCAGGAGACTCGACAGTGGAATTCGAGAGAACATCCGTCTCAAGGCCATCGGTGTACTATCAAAAATAGGAAAACACCGTGAGCACAACCTGTCGAGAGAGGAGAGCAATGCGATCCGTGCGCTCCGAAAGGATGAAAAGATTGTCATCCTCCGGCCGACAAAGGCAACGCGATGGTCCTGCTTGATAGGGAGGCGTACGACGACAAAGTTCAGGATTTGCTCCAAAGCCCGGCCTATGAAAGCTGACGAAAGACCCCACACCAAGAGTCCAAAGGGAACTAAACAAGCTTCTGGCGGATATCTTCAAAGGACACCAAGAGGCAAGAGCCCATCTATCTCCAGCTCATCTGCAGGAACGGCTCTGCACCAGGATTTTACGGGCTTCCAAAGATCCATAAGCCCACCATCCCGCTCCGTCCGATCGTGGATTTTACATCTTCTCCACTCCGTGCGCTGTCCCAATATCTCCACCGGACTCTGGCGCCGCTCGTGGGAAAAACACCAACCCACATACGCAACGCCAGCCACTTCGTGGAGCGGCATGAAGGAAGTGACCGTGAGCAGTGATGAGTGCCTCGTCTCGTTCGACGTCGTGTCCCTGTTCACCAGCGTGCCCATAACACTAGCGGTATCTTGCGCACGGGCAGCTTTGAATGACGACGAACTCCTGAGTGAAAGAACCTGCCTGAGCACCGATGAGCTGTGCCGCCTAATGGAGTACTGCCTCAAGGGAACATACTTTAGTGTCAACGGGGACTTCTACAGACAGGCCAACGGGACCGCGATGGGAGCAGCCCGTCTCCGTTACAGCTGCGAACCTCGCAATGGAGCACGTAGAAGAGGCGGCACTGCGTTCCTTTATTGAAAGGCCAAAAGTATTTGTGAGGTATGTGGACGACTGCTTCTGCATCATAAAGAGAACAGCGGTAGGACAGCTTCCTCGAACATCTTAACTCCGTCGACCAAGCAATCCAGTTTACGGTGGAAAGAGAGCAAGACGGAGCGCTACCGTTCCTCGATGTTTTAGTACGACGACAAGGCGAACGCATGACCTTCTCGGTGTACAGAAAACCAACGCACACCGGCAGGTATTTGCATTTCACCTCGAGTCACCCCACTGCCCACAAAGCTTCCGTGGTGTCGGCACTCTTTCACGAGCAAGAGCCATTTGCACATCAGAAGGAGAGAGAAAGAGAGAAGAAGAGAGGATCGTGGCCGAGTTAAGAAAGAACGGATACACGACAGCTTTCATCCGCCGTGTGGCACGCCGCATGCCGAGAGATCAGCTTCCCCACCGCGGAGACGCACCTGCGAACGACACACGCGACCCTCCTCCCACGCTGGCCACCCCACCGGATACAATGGTATCGAGAAACCAGCCCAACGAGTCGTCATCCCGTATGTTCCGGGAACTAGCGAACAGCTCGCCAGGGTTCTCGGAAAAGCTGGGGTCACGGTGGTTCACAAGCCGGCCTCAACGCTCGCTCGCTTACTACCGCGGCCGAAAGATCGACCATCCGGGAGCAACACCAGGGCGTGGTCTACAAAGTGTCATGTGCTGACTGTCCAGCGAGCTACATAGGCGAGAGTAAGTGCTTCCTGGAAAGAATGCGCCAACACAAAAACGACGTCAGAAAGATGGAAATGCAACGCAGTGCCCTTGCAGAGCATTGCGAGAAGCACGACCACAAAATTGACTTCGAGGCGCTGCCATCATAGAAACGGAAAGGAATCTGGGAAGGAGGCTCTTACTCGAGTCGTGGCACATCCAGAACACACCTGCGAATGTGAACCGGTCCCTCGGAACAATGCCTCCGATCTACGTGCACGGCCTCCGGAATGTGAGGGAAAAAGAAAGGCGGAGCCAAAAACAAGCTGCGACGAAGCCCCCCTGATCAGCACAGTCACCCCTGAAGAAGAGACCAAGCCGGTCTCGAAACGTCGGGTTTCCTCCAAGAATTTGTGGCTGGAGGTATTTCAACTTCTTAATTCTTCTACCCAGCCAGACAGACTTCTGTCGAAATGTTTACATTTAAGCAATACACTGATACTGTCGAACAGAGCGTCGACCGTCGATCAACTGACAAGCGGTGAAGCGCGTCGGCATTTAAACATGTGCCTTCAAATATTCCAGCGTTATCGCTGGCTGTCCTGCAAATTCTAGAATAAGCTCGAGTGTGCGCGTCTTGCGCGCAATCTTAACAAAACGATCTACAATGATCGCGAAGGTTCTCGAACAATGAGGCGCGGTTCGCGCTGAGCGTTGCTGACAGTCTTTGTGGCTGAAAACCGAATACAGCAAAAGTGATAAAGAAACGCACGTGGCAATATACAAATACAGTATATTAAGCCAGTACAGGTGATTACCGCCACTTTAACGAGGTGCTGGAGTACTCCAAGTCAAACCTTAGCCAGCTAGTAGGCATAACCTGTAAATATTTACCACATTGGCATTTGCAGGTTACAAAAGATGACATTATTACACAAAAATGGGGATTAGCACTTCTGATATGCCAATTTTCCTGAAGTCTCACACAGCTGCAGTACTACAAACAACCATTATCACAACATGCCAGCGTAGTCATTTTATTCGTAACGAAATGAATTGGAAAATGCACGAAATATGTTTACGAATCCTTACGTAATGTAAATTACGTAAGGATAAAATAAGTTAATTCGAATTTAATATAAGTGAATGATAGGAGTGATTATATGTATATATTTCCGAGGATGAAGTGCACTAGAGGGTGAATCGATGCTCGGTGCCGTCGGCCACCATGAGGATGACGATGCGGCTGGTGACCCACACGAGCCGTGCCATCTTGAGCGGGTTGGCAACTACACTTTCTGGCAGTTCGGGCGTCGTGTGGGTGCGCACACAGCGCGGCTGTGCATTTCCCAGCCCAAACAGGCCGGATGCCGTCTGTAGCAGAGGAAAGAAGAAATGCACAGTTGGCAAATGATGGTACAGTTGAACCCCTTTATAAGAGGCACGCATGGGGGAGAAATTCTTGCCTGTTATAAGAGGTGTCTCTTATAAGCAGGGTACTAAGTTATGCATTTTCCTATCAACCCTTACTTTTATGTAGCACACTGGTGTCTCTTATACCCCACGTGTCTCTTATATCAGTGTCTCTTATAAAGGGGTTCAACTGTATCAACAGTGAAGACAGAACAAGTGATATACAGTACAGACCACTTATAAAATGCTTATAACGCAGCTTTTTTCCGACTCCTGCTCACCCTACCATAGAACTCCATGCATAACGCGTATTGTGCAGATCCCCCCTTCCCTCCCGAAATGAAGTACGAGTTATAAGGTGGCTGCTGGGAAAATCTCACCACAAGTGAGGCGGCGAGTGCCCTTCACAACAAAGACGCACCAGTTGGGCAGCAACGAGGGCGAACAGAGGAAGGAGGGGACGCGGAGCGAATGAACGAAGAGCCGAGGGATAAAAAAATGAAAAATCCACAGTAGCTGAGCGTCGCGGGTGACCAGAGAGAGGAAAAGGTGTGGTTGCTAAGGCGACGGAGAAGCCTTTGCGCCGGCTTGGCCGCTTGGCCAATAGGTGACATTGTGGGTCGGAGCCGACAATGTCCAGCCTGTTGGCGGGTCAGAGCCAAGTGGTCGGAACCCACCTGGCACCGGCTGCTTGTCAGCTCCACATAGAATGCATGCCCGCATCTGCATCGATTGAGTGTTACCGATGTTTGTTCAAGAAAAATAAGTAGTATCATCGTCGTAGAGTGCAGATATCACGCATGCGACTGACTCCACAGTCCAGGCGATGTTCCGCAAATTTTAAGTCTATCGTTTTTCTTTGCCCAAGCTTTTCGCCTGTGCTGTCAGTACATGGGCTCACAAGCTTAGCAGGCTTTTACAAGATAGTTGCTGTGGCTAATCTCCGGGCCACAAGCAGTTTCGTGTGTGCTGCCCTTGCTTCCCTGTGCGAGTGTGATCTCTTCGACACCTAATCTCTATGTTTATGCAAGCTTCTCTCGACAGCATGCCAACGTGCTAGCTCAGCCCAATGAGTGCCAGCCACCTGGTCAATAGCAGCTGTAATGCTGCAGTTTGTTACAGTCAACCAAACTCTTCGTGGTAGCTGCAACACTTAAATGATGGTTCGCAGTTATGTTCTGGACATTGCACACACGCCCGAAAGCTTGAACGTACTGCACATCATGCGGAATTTTGGTCGCAACTCGACATTGGATGGATGGATGGAAATAACTTTATTTATACGTCCTGTACAGGGTGTTGCCACCTGCCTGGCTAATCCCACGTCGGGACTGGGAGGTCAAGCCTCCCAGCCCTGTCATGGGCGTACTGGACAGCCAGGACTTGGGGAATATGGTCGTGAGACTTTATCATCCCTGTAAACCGTTCCCGGGAAATGCCAGGGCCAAGCGACCCACACTCCCAGAGCATATGCTCAAGTGTGCATACTTCTTTCTTGCATGCCGTGCAAACAGCATCCATATCTTTTATATCGTACCATGCTTTTGCCTGTGCTGGTGAGTAATAAGACTGTGTCTGTAATTGTCTAAGTGTGACCGCTTGTGCTCTGTTTAGTCTACTGTGAGGGGGTGGAAACTCTCTCCTCCCCAAATAGTAATGTTTAGTAATTTCATTATAAGTCGTGGGCGTATCCCGTTGTTGATTTTCGAATCCAGCAGAATCAAAACCATATGTAAAAGCGGCCCGGTCCGTAAGTTCGCGGGCAACGCTGCTGGCCGATTCATTTGGATTCATGGGAATGTCATCGAATGATCCAAGGTGCGCTGGGAACCAATATATGTAATGTGTATCAATGACCTGTTTACTATTAATAATTCGAACTGCTTGTGGTGCGATCTTGCCCCTGCTGAAGGCTCTGATGGCTGGTTTTGAATCACTGTATATCTCGGTGTATCGATCATCCGTCAGGGCCAACGCGATGGCAACCTGTTCAGCGATTTCCGGTTTGGAAGTGTAAACCGTGGCGCAGTTGGTACACCTGCCCTGGTGGTCTACTACTACCGCGGCAAACTTCGTTCGGTCTTTATATGTGGCTGAGTCGACAAAGCAAGCCCCCCTGCCTCCTTTATCCAACTTCTTCAATAAAGCCTTAGCCCGGGCTACCCGTCTGGCGACGTTGAAGGTGGGGTGCATATTTCTTGGCAAAGGGGCTACGATGATGCTCTCAGCAAAGTCCTGTGGTACCTTAGTGTATGTCTCCTGGTCGATGACAGGGTTGATCATGATTCTATTGAGGATCGATCTCCCCGTGCAAGTTGTAGAGAGTCTTGCTATTTGGGACCTTTCTTGAGCCTCCGCAATTTCTCTAGTCGTGTTGTGTACCCCTAACTTGAGCAATTGTTGAGTGCTGGTGCGAAGTGGGAACCCAGTGCACTCTTGATGACTTTCTTGATCGCCGCGTCTAGCTTCTTTAATTGGGTCTGTGTCCAGTTATACATGGAAGCCGCATATGAAATATGACATAACACGAAAGAGTGGATCAACCTAATAAGATTGTCCTCTTTCATGCCTTTTTGTCTCCCTGCAAGTCGTCTGATCATCCGGTATGCGTTCTCTGTCTTGAAGATAATTTTCTTGAGTGCGACATTGTTTTGTGTAGTGCGGTGTCATGCAGAGAAGTCTGTATAATCGAGGTGGTTCAAAAAGTTAGTCTGCAATTTTCCATGAAAGTAGCTATTTTTTTCCTGCGTTCATTTTATCAGTAACGCAGGTTCTCGGACTTAATATTTCAATAATTGGAAACTTAAAAGGAGGCGAATACCCCACTCATATGTATCAATCCACAGACATGTGCGGCTGTTGCTCAACATTCGTGCAGCCTTTGAAAAAGGTTGTTTTGGTTATAAATAACACTTTACCGCTTATAGTGCGAATATTCACTACTCTGGTGCATGTTATCAACGGTCTACACTGTGTCTGTAATTAGACAGTTTAGCTGGCTATATAAAATAATGTTCACAGACAAAGCCCTATACTTAATTTACAGTTGCACACCAATTTTAGTGTTTTTAGTGTCGGTTAAACAAATTTTTAAAAAGTGCCCGTGGCATATAGCACAAATCTTGTCATTGGGTGGAAATCAAAATGCATAACATAATTAACAAACTTTTCCTAGTCACTATTTAATTACTCATTCATCTAATCCACACTGCCATCTTCCCCTCTCTTAAAGGGCCCCTAAACCACAATTACCTTGAATTCTTCTAGAAGGCAAGCTAGTAGTTTCCTGCTAATTAACTTTTGTTCCCCACCCTCCCTCGTCTGGGTGTCCTTGTCCACCTTTCTAAATACTTTTTTTAAAGACATGTAGGCACGCTGTCAGTACAGAACTTCACATGGGTATTTTCACTGTCTCAGAACATCGAGTTCTGGTCATCAGAAGTTGGCGGTTTGAGGCCACGCACTGTTGCCAGGGCATATTCAGTGCAAAACCCACAGCAGATGAAATCATTTTCCACAATAAATGTGAATGAGATGAGAAAAAAAGTGTGGGCATGCAAATACATGGCAAAAGTGTGCTAGCGAATGGACTTTATGTCCCTTCCAGGTGCGCCAATCAACAGCTTTTGCCCTGGTGATGCCACACACAGGACGATGCTAGTGAAAAGCACAAAGAGAAGCACATGAAAGGCTTTTTTATAACTGAAGGCAATCTTAGGGGGCTACGATTAAATGGGCTTTTTCACTCCATATCACACACTGTGCAACCTTCATCTTTTTCTGAAGATTTTGGCACCTTAAGCACTGCACTCTAGTATTGGGTTAATGCTCTGAACGGAGTCCAATGTACTCTAAGGAAGTTACATTCGACTCTGAGATACCTTTGTTAAATCCAATCTTCAGGTTTAGAAGAACGGAAAGTTGGGCGAGTTTGTACTGATCCATGAAGGTACTTGGAAGCGCAGAACACACAAAATACACAAGAACTGGACAAGACGAGCGCTCGTCTTGGCCAGTTCTTGTGTATTTTGTGTGTTCTGCGCTTCCAAGTACCTTCACCAATCTTCAGTATGCATTAGAGGTGTGCGAATATTCGAAATTTCGAATATTTTTCGAATAGTGTTTGCTATTCGATTCGATTTGCACTGGAATTTTACTATTCGAACTGCCCAAAAACAAATACAGTCAACGTCCGATTGAAAGTGACCCCTTAAGAGTTTTAATATGCTTCACCTCATTACAATCTCGTATTGCAGCAAAGCTGCCTTTCAAGCTCCGTTACGGTCGAACTTTGCCAGGAGACGGTCAACGTCCGATTGGAAGTGGTCCCTAGATTTTCAATATGCTTCACCTCATCACACCCCGGTATTGCGGCAAAGCTGTCTTTCAAGCTCCGTTACGGTCGAACTTTGCCAAGAGACAGTCAACGTTCGATTGGAAGCGGTCGTTAGATTTTTCAATATGCTTCACCTCATTACACCCCGGTATTGCGGCAAAGCTACCTTTCAAGCTCCGCTACGGTCGCAAATGTATTAACTCCAGAAAACGCTGGTTCCAACATGGAGATGAAAGATGTAGCAGAGGTGGGGACTCGATTAATGCTGTTTTGGACCTGAAATTTGGGCAGGAAGTCCGAAAAATCGGAAGCTGAAGCTTTATAGCATCCAAAATTTCAGATGTTCTTATATATCGACGTCTACGAGGCAGATTAGGAACTCCGGACTTGAAGGGAGCACACGTCCGCCACATCAGTTGGGCTTCCACAGAAGCTGAAAGAGGAGGAGAGGCTGACAAAATGGCATCTTTGCCTATCACGTGTAAAATGTTGTCGGCAACACTTTGGTTGCACCAAATCATGTACATAAATACAATTTGGCCTCTACATTGCCTCATTCTTGATAAGACAACTATGAAACACCACCCCGCCAGTGCTTCATCAACCTAGCAAAAAGAAACACTTTCATGTTGCTATCTCATAAGAATATGCTTAGGAATCGTCTCCGACTTTCTTTTCTGCAATTTCGCTTCGAAGTATTCGAAAAATATTCTAGAAATATTCAAGAAATATTTGAAAAATATTCGATTCGGACTCACACTTCAATATTCGAATTCGCTTCGCACCCAAAATTTTGCTATTCGCACAGCTCTAGTATGCATGTATACCAGTGCATACTGATAATGATGAAAATAAACTTGAAACCCCATCTCCACAAAATCAGAGCAATTAAAACATTTTACAACGTCAACCTCGTAAGCCAATAACTGAAACTGCAAGTTGCTCTTGCTGAGAATTCAGAAAATTTTTCACTGGAATACACATTCCGAGAAGCAAGAATTCTTATGTCTAATCAATATTGCCGCAGTGGACAACTGATTCATATAAATTCCAGCATGACAAGAAAAATCCGAAATTTATTTCATGCTATCCGATACTTCACATATGTGTACTGTCCTCACTTTTCGAGGATATCGGTGAGCTGCTACTGAACGTATGTGATGTACTAGAGAGACGACATAAGGTGACAACATTACCTGCCAAAAGCAGAGCTTGTTCTCCCCGTTGGAATAGGTGGCCAAATATTTGCCATCCGGGGAGAATGTGCAGGCATCCACGGTCGCTGTGTGGGCCATTGTTACCTGCACCAAGAACAAGAACCTCAATAAGAGAGAGCCAATAGGAAATCTACATGTTCAAGTGTCTCCCTGATCAATCAATGTACAAACCATACAACCACACAGCGCAGGCCCATGAAAAATGACAAGCACTAACAACTAAACGCTCTCTCGTGAACTGCATTTTTCAAGCATGAGTCTGTACTTAATGCATGCCCACCAAGCCACTTTACAGTATCATCATGCAGAACCTTTGGCTACTATTCAAAAGCACCTTTACACCACATATAATGCTTGGGGAGGTGGAATTGCACATTTATTACCATTTGCTTGATAAAATAATCTGTCAGGACATGACACTCTGCGCCAGTGAGGCAAAATTGCAGTTTTTTGGTTGAGTGGCATGCTTTTGCAGTTTCACTAATGTGCCACTAAATATGCAAGCCCGCCTGTGAAATTTTCAGGGTGTTTATTGGGATGTATTCAGATATTCACCAGCCTGATGCAAGTATATTAGTACATGTACAAGTGACATGGCAGAGAAATGCCACACACAGTTAATGAAATGAGCATGGCACAAGGTTGACACATATGACAACACAATCTTATGCCTTGTCCAGTGCCTCTGTGATCACTACAAACTATTGTTTAGATGTCTGTACTATTCAAACTTGCAGAATGCATTCAATAACAAGTATCTCAATATGTATGCAATATATTTTGGATATTTCCACTTGTGCTTCTTGGCATGCTCAATTAGGCAAACTCTTGTGCAAGACAGGCTTGTCTCATCAGAATGTAAATGTAATGCATATAGTACAGTACATTCTCGATTACTATACAGAATACAACCAACTGCTCTCAAGTGTAAAATGCCCCTCTATAAAACTACAATAAGATTTCAGCAGTGTGATTTATCAAACATTCTGTTCAGATACTGCTAGCCCAAATTAATTTCTTTCTTCTTTGCAAGCCTTCAACTATACTCATGAATTGAATTCTTTGTAAGATAAGGAACAGAGGCCACATGTCTGTTTGACGACACAAGTTTTCATGCAACACAACAATGCTAACATTGTCAAAATTTTTTAAATGTTGAAATGTAACATAAAGGCACACTGCGTTATAAGTAGGGGTGTGCGAATATTCGAAATTTCGAATATTTTTCGAATAGTGTTTGCTATTCGATTCGATTTGCACTGGAATTTTACTATTCGAACTTCCCAAAAACAAATACAGTCAATGTCCGATTGAAAGCGACCCCTTCAGATTTTCAATATGCTTCACCTCATTACACTTTCGTATTGCGGCAAAGTTGCCTTTCAAGCTCCGTTACGGTCGAACTTTGCCAAGATGCAGTCAACGTCCGATTAAAAGTGGTCCCTAGATTTTTTTTAAACACGAAAGTGTTTTATGCCGGGGTCCACCAAGTACATCCGTCACGGATATGACGTTGATAAAATGGACGCCAACAGGCGAGAAAGGAAAAACAAGAAAAAGATACCCCGCTGGGAATCGAACCCACGACGTTGCAGCCGCGACGGCAAGCGCCCGACGCCCTACCGACTAAGCTAACTCTGCAGACACTAGACACAGGGCGAACGCACCTTATATCTTTCACACATTCTCTTTCGTGGCGGGCGGAGCGGGGCGGTGCTGCCGTCTGTGAGATGTGAAAAGAAGTAATGCTTCACGATCGACACTTACTAGCGCTTACTCCGAGATTGCATGCGACATCAGAGGTCATGGTTAAAGCGTCTCGATACCAGAGAGGTAGACTGGCCGCGCTGGCGTTGCCGAGGCACCCTTGACGAAGTTACGTTCTTTGCCTTTGGCTTCGTGTTAGCGTGCGTCGGCTCATCGGAGTAGTGCAGCTGCCACGTGCACCAACGGGATTTCTCCGCTGCCGACTGCTTCAATTGCGAGAGCACCGACTAACAAAACTGCTGCAATACGCGTTGCAGAAAGGATGCGATTTCGTCGTGCCTCGGTGAAGCGAGAGCAGCGCCTGCGAGACAGAGGCCAGCGGGACGCATGCGTTTGCGGCTCAGGCTACGAACCTCTACCTCCCGTTTTACTGAAGCGCAGTGTGTGTTAGTGTATGCATGAGCACAGGTGTCGGCTACCCATTACTAGAAAGCGCACACCGTACCGTTTCTCTCCTTAATTGACGACGCTTTGAAGAAGTGCATACCGGGTACCAGTGTTGATTATAAGCTTGTTGATATCATCCTTACGCGGGATTCACAATTTACTGTGTCCAAATATATGTTCACACCGTCAGCTACCACAACGGTTTAATCATGATCATGGGCGTTAGTCATCACAATAGAGACATGCTGTCAACATGGGTGCATCCATGTCAAACGGTGCTATAGCTGCCAAACATGAATAGACATTGTACAAGCTCTCATATATCACTACACAATAAGCACTACTTCTGTGAAGACACGTTTCACTTTCTTGTTATACCGATTCCTATGACGGAGGGATCAGCCATGTTTTTCAATATGCTTCACCTCATCACACCCCAGTATTGCGGCAAAGCTGCCTTTCAAGGTCTGTTACGGTCGAACTTTGCCAAGACACAGTCAACGCCCAATTAGAGTTCGATTGGTTCAAGAGTTCGATTGGTCTAACCCCTTTGGCATCCCGTCGCAAAATAGCAAGTCTTTGCCTTTTCCATAAGCTGTATTATAACTTTCCTCATTTACGCGAGAGCCTAATCCTGCCGCCCATGAGATCATCACGACGTCTGTTTAATTGTCACAGTGTTCAACGCATTCATGGTTCAACTAACGCCTTCAACAAATCATTTCTACCGACTGCCATATCGGATTGGAATGTACTTCCTGACGGTATTGTTAATGAGGTTAACTGTGTGAAATTCAAAGATTTATTGTTACAGCACCACTGTCAGGAGGACGAGTAGTAGCCCTGTTCTTTGCGCGTTTATACCTGCCCTCCCATTTTCATGTTATGTTTTTATTGTTTTCTTGCTTTTTCCCCCTTACTGTATTTTTTTTCTTGTTTTTCCAACAGTATTTATGTCATGTGACCTTGTGACCCGTGGTTACCTATTGTTACCCCCCCCCCTTATGTAATGCCCCATGAGGGGCCCTTAAGGGTAAATAAATGATGATGATGATGAGAAGTGGTCCCTAGATTTTCAGTGTGCTTCACCTCATCACACCTCGGTATTGCGGCAAAGCTGCCTTTCAAGCTCTGCTACGGTCGCAAATGTAAGAAAACGCTGGTTCCAACATGGAGATGAAAGATGTGGCAGAGGTGGGGGCTCAGTTAATGCTGTTTAGGACCTGAAATTTGGACAGAAAGTCTGAAAAACCGGAAGCTGAAGCTTTTCAGCATCCAAAATTTCAGATGCTCTTATATATCGACGTCTACGAGGCAGATTTGGAACTCCGGACTTGAAGGGAGCACACCCTTGACCGCCACATCAGTTGGGCTTCCGCAGAAGTTGAAAGAGGAGGAGAGGCTGAGGAAATGGCATCTTTGCCTATCACGTGTAAAGTGTTGTCGGCAACACTTTGGTTGCACCAAATCATGTACATAAATAGAATTCGTCCTCTACATTGCCTCATTCTTGATAAGACAACTATGAAACACCACCCTGCCAGTGCTTCATCAGCCTAGCACAAAGAAACACTTTCATGTTGCTATCTCATAAGAATATGCTCGGAATCCTCTCTAACTGCAATTTCGCTTCGAAGTATTAGAAAAACATTCTGGAAATATTCGAGAAATATTAGAAAAATATTCGATTCGATTTGCACACACATTTCAATATTCGAATTCGCTTCGCACCCAAAATATTGCTATTCGCACAGCTCTACTTTAAAGCAGTACTGATGTGACTTTAAGGCGCCCCAAAAGGGACAGCCAATCACCCAACATTTGTCTGATTGTGAATATATATTCAGTGGCTGCATAAAAGCAAGCTGGTATTATAAATACTACTCAGATCCCTATGAAGTCTGCTGGTGTTTGAAAAGGCTTGCATCGAGGACAGGTGACAGATCGCAGTTACAAAATGAGGAGTTACTTGCAAGGATACTCAGACATGAAAAAAAAGAAACACCATAATGGACATGCCTGCGACTTTGAGGCCTTCAGTTCAAAGATGGTGAGGTTGCCATTCTTGCCTCCAACAGCAATGCGCCGCGTTGCCTTGCAGTAGCTGACCATGTTAAATCTGCGCAAAATGCAAAGCATGCATCAGACATTTTCTTAAAGGAGATCATTGTAACATCAACAGCGTGATGTAAATAAAAGCAATCATGTGTCAAACATACTCAGCATGTTTACAGGTGCAATAATGTCATCAATTGTGACAGCACGTGAGTTATCACCAAAGAAATGAACATGGCAATGACACCACTGCTCAAATTATCATCATTTATACAAATCGTACAATGCCAGTGATATCACAACATCGTGTGTATACCAGGACCGTAAGCGTACTTAGTACTTGCTGATGCTACCTGTCTCAGCCTATGTGCACAGGAACAGAAGCTTTATTTGGTTAAGGTGAACAGATTAGTTATCTTGAAGCCACAGCTGACTAAAAGCAGCTAGCATTTAATCTGGGAATAGCCATGCAAGTACGTATTGTTCATGCATTATTTAAGGGAAAGAAGTATGAAAGACAAAGCTATGATGTGAATTTAAATGATAGACATCATAATGAAATACACTAAATGCATAACTATATGCTCCTTAAGTTTCTCGTTAGGAAATGTAAAAAAATAAAAATAAATAAAGCTAAGAGATCCCAGCAGACATAGCAAGAAAGAGAGAAAAAAGGAGATGGCCACTTATGGTAATAGAATACAGTGAACAGATTGGTCAGAATAGCTAATAGAAGATGAAGTACTGACTTGTAACAACACTTTATTGCAATCAGGTGTGACTAAATATACAACTTAGCCCAGTTTCTACTTGCATGGTGGGCAAGCCAGCTTGAGAGAAAGTAAAATAAAATTAACTAGAAAAATCAAATACCGTATTTTCTAGTGTATAAGACGAACCTTTTTTCTGATATTCGCTGGTGCATCTTATATTCGCAAAAAGTCATGAAACCCTGCGAGACCGATATGTCCATATTTCATTCGCAAGTATGATAAACTGAGCGCGAGAGCATTCGTAAAAGGATATCTAACCTTGTTATAACAATGAAGCAGGTGTGTTCTTAGATGTCAGCTACTTGCTGTTCAAGCAGTACGGCGGCCGCGGAGATTATGGCCACAATAAAAGCCACCACCGTCATGCGCACTATTGTACTGTTCCAATTGTTTGTTTTTAAACGAACCATTAAACTCGCGGAACTGAGGCAATAAATAAAAAAAGGGCACCACAACGTTTCATTGTAGCCATTGTAGCAGCCACAACACCAGTTTCAAAAATGAAATAACCACTTCGTTGTCATCGTCATCAGCTTCCGTGTGAGACCTCGCTGCAGTCCAGCAGTTGTCGCAGCTTCCGGCTTCAAGTCACCATTTACGTTTTGTATGAGTGTGTCTAGGTTTAACCGTGCGGAGCGAATGTGGTTTGTGTTCCTGCCAAGCATCATAATGCCGTAGAGGCAACGCCAACAACGGGCTTACAATGCCGTGTGAAAGAGTTACTCAGAGGCCGACAACGGCAACCGAACAATGCTGCCAACCGAGGCAGAACTTTCGCCAGTGCGCCGGAGGATGTGGCTTCAAATCCAGTGGAATAAATATTGGTTTTCTGCGTTTTAGGACGTTATTTAGAAGTTTTATACTGCTGCTTACAGAGATTCAGTGCCATGTGCGACTACGCATTTCGAAATGAATGTACTCTGCGTGCGTCGTCGTGTTTTACGTTGACAGAGTTAAAAATAGATGCGTCTTATACAGAGGTGCGTCTTATATATCATTTTTTCCCGGGAAAGTAGTAAAAAGTAGGGGGTGCATCTTATACAAAAGGTGCGACTTATACACCGGTAAATACAGTACACGTGACGATGCAAAATAAGAACAATTAGTTACCTGGACATCTTACAGCTCAATAAGAGGTGCACTAGCACTTTACCCAGCCTAGTGATTGCTGACTGTCTTCCTGTTTGTACATTGCCACTGCCTATCACACTGCACTGGTCAAACGGCGACTTAATTGATACTGCAATTACTGCAGTGAAAACTTTAGATGACTATACGCAATGTTACGCACACTGCTCAAAATAGGTATGCTTAAAAGAGCGAAATGAAGGATGCACCTGCATATCGGAGGGAACAGTTCGCCGAGCCCGCGTGCCTTCAGCTGGGTGGGGTCGACGCAGTGCAGCACGATCTCCATCACCTTTGCCGAAGTGAAGGCAATGCATCAACATAAACAGTTACACGCTGAAAACACTGAACATGACAATAAAAAAAAAAATTAAGAGAGCTTTGCACTAGTGGTGCCAAGCCTGAAAGAATAACGGAACTGGGTGGCCTTCCTTGTTGCAGCTTACTTTTCTCTTTCTTCCTATCTTTCCTTCTCTTTCTTTGTTTTTCTAATCTCTTTTTTGTCTTTTTCTAGCTGATTCTTTCTTTATTTCTTTCTCTACCTTTCTCACTCATTACATCTTCTTTGTCTTTCTTCTCTTCTTTCTGTCTCTATTTCTCGCTTCCGCCTTCTTTCTATATTTTTCTCTCTCTATTTCTTTTCTCTCTCCTTCTTTGAGTCTCTTTCTTTCTGTCTTTCTTACCTTTCTTCTCTCTCTATTTCTCGCTTACCGTTTCTATCTCTTTCTCTCACTATTTTTTTCTCTCTCGTTGATTCTCTCTTTCTCATTCTTTCTGTGATGCTTTACTCTCTCCATTCCTACTTTCCCTCCTACACACCCTCACATCTCTCATCCTAACTTCCCTTTCCAACCCGCTTGCTATACTATATTATACAAGGCTATGCTATGCTCTGCTCGCGTGCCTGGATAGCCGAGTGGTTACGATGCTCGCCTTTGGATCGTGGGTATGCAGGTTCGAATCCCGCCTCAAGAAATTTTCTCTGCCAAGAATTTCGTTCTCTCTCTCTCTGAACTCGTTCTCTTACCCATCATAGCTATGAGAATCATGCGCCGGTTAAAATTGGCGCACATGTTTTGTGAACAAAGCAGAAGATGAAGAAGAGAATGAACAGGAAGAGGAGGATGAACATAGCACGTGCTGGTTCATGATGATAATTTTCTGGGGACGGATTACAACCAACGGCTGGCATAAATAGCTCCGCTGTTAAAACGCAGAAACACACACAAGGAGTTACACAGTTATGTCCAATACCAAAATACACCAGACGTGGACGGCAACACTGAAAATTATCATAGCACTATGACACAGAGCGAAATTGATATTTATCATGGCACAACTTGTGAACCTACTCATAAAGAAATAAACAAGGGCATTATATGCGCAGCTCTTCCACCTGAGCCTATTTATGACAGCCAAAGTGATCACAGGGATGAGGCAAACAACTATCATGTCATGACGCATCAGCCTCATGAGTATCAAAAGCAAACATATAACTGGTAAAACAAATAAAAAGCGAATTGTTTAGCTCATTCTAATGCTTTCCAGTTCTGCAGCGTTTAGATTAATTCTGCAACGTTTAGAAAAATTTTAAAGTTTACAGGCCACAAGAACCAGAAAGTAAAAACTGTCATGCAAGTCTCCATTAGCCTAAATTCTTCCCAAGCAATGGGCATCCCAACAACTTGCCTCGGCGAGCAGCTTGGCCACTTCCGCCTCCATCTTGCTGATGAGCAAATCCATAATGCGCAATATCTCAGGGCGCGCACGGCACAGCACTGTCTGATGCAGCGAGATGTTGAGAGACTGGGCGTCCTGCGCGAGAGTGGTGTAGCGGCGCACCTCACGTGCCAGCGTCGTTATGAATACTGGCGGACGCGACGTTGCAATCAGGGACAGTGCCTGCCGGGCTGTGCGGCAAGAATCTGCCGCCGGTGTCATCGGCAGCCCGTACGACACCCTGTGAATGGATAGAGTGGCACTGCTAAGGTCGGCGCTGACGTGGAAGTTATCAAGAAAGTCCTGCTTTTTTGAACAAGGCAGGGGGGTTTATGAGAAGGTTGACGCTTAATAAAGAGTGGGAGTAGTCAAACAGGAGATAAGCCTCTGCTGCCAAATTTCTGACAAAGGGACTTGGTCGATGCAGGAAACTCAAAAATAAGTGTCCCACAGTCAAGACATTGGCACCTGAGAGATCTCTTGTCTGACTGATGTTGACTTCTTTCTTTGGGACTCAGTGGCACTTCCATTCCGAATGGAAGACCAACAAGTGAGCCCATACCCGGTGAAACATACCGACTTGCACATACCCAATGCCTGGGCACATACCTATGAGCCAAGCTGTCAACTAGGCCTCAGTAGCAAGTTGATACAAGGCATTTCCTTCCTGCAATTTGTAAGCCTTCGCAATCTTCATTTTTGTTATTTGCATCTATTTTACTATTCGTGTATCTCACTCTTTTTTGATGACTCCAGTTTATCTATTTACATCTTCAGTTATCATATGTACAAACTGGCTGACAGCTTTACTTCTTCCTTGGTTCCATGTCCATATGTCTAACGTACAGATATTTGTGCACTTTTGCCACTGGTTTCCTTTTATCTGCTTTCCAGAGTATTTACTCAAAACTAATTTTGCTCTGCTGCACTTCTATGACTACAAAACAATCTTGAACAGGCAGTGCAGCCTAGAACAGAAGACAAGATAAGGCACTGACCTGGGGAGCAGCTTGTCTGCATCGCAGCAGAGGTCAAACAGACCAAGCAGCACACGGGACACATCTATGTATGCCTGCCAGACCGCGAAGCCTCGGCCAATCAGGTCAATGGCCGCTCGGCGTAGCGAAGAGTGAGCGGGAAGAGATGAAGACGCAGGTGTCAGCAGCAGGTGTGCCAGTGCCTGACCTGCAGCCATGCAACAAGTTCACTCACTGCAAGCCCCAGTCATGCTCACATAAAAAGGGGCAGTGAACAGTGACTGCATGCAGAAGTTTACATTTGCAACGACAGTTGACATTTAGTTTTGCTTCTCACATCCTCTCCACTTTTTTTTTAAATCTGCATAGTGCAGTAGTAGTGGCTGGAATGCTTTGGTAACTCATTCTAACACTTATCTTTACGACTGTCCATTCTTCCTTTTCGTTGCTGCAATATCCAACCTCGTCCATGACGATTCCTTTGCTATATGCGATATTTGCTATAAATGTGTCTTGATTATGGACAAGACACGTTTTAATTAGGGGTGTGCGAATATTCGAAATTTTGAATATTTTTCGAATACTGTTTGCTATTCGATTCGATTCGCACTGGAATTTTACTATTCGAACTATTCGAACTTCTCAAAAACAAATACAGTCAACGTCCGATTGAAAATGACCCCTTAAGATTTTCAATATGCTTCACCTCATTACACTCTCATATTGCAGCAAAGCTGCCTTTCAATCTCCGTTACGGTCGAACTTTGCCAAGAGACAGTCAACGTCCGATTGGAAGTGGTCCCTAGATTTTCAATATGCTTCACCTCATCACACCCCGGTATTGCGGCAAAGCTGTCTTTCAAGCTCCGTTACGGTCGAACTTTGCCAAGTGACGGACGGACGGACGGACGGAAAAAACTTTATTAAGAAAAAAAGACACCTGCAAGGTTGCCGGCCCGGGCTCAGGCCACCCGGGCATTATGTGCGGTGAGGCATAGCCTTTCCACCACTGCCCGTGCCCGCTGGATTGCCCACAGTTGTTCTTGTAGTTCTGAGCTAGTCAGAGCGCTTAGCCATCGCTCCTCGAGAAGGTCCGGTCCTATGTTGTCATCTTTGTATATTGTGCTGATCCGTGTGCATTTCCATAAGATATGTGCCATATCTGCGTGTTCGTGCTTGCAGAGCATACAGCTCGCTTCTGGGTATTGTCTGGAATTTACTCTGTTTAGGTGTACTGGATTTGGGAAAGTTCTGGTTTGCAATCTTCTCCAATCTGTTTCTTGAGATCTGTCAAGTTGTTTGTGTGGTGGTGGGTATTCTTCTCGTTGCTGCTTATAGTGTGCCACTATGTCGTGGTACGTGATGAGTCTGTCTCTGTCGTCTTGAATCGCTACTTCGTCATTGTCACCTCCTCCGTCTTCCCCATCGCCTCCACCGCAGTCATACCTCCTTCCGGGGTGGATGAGAGGTGTGGGGCCGTCACTGACCGAGCCGCGGTGGGTTAGGTCTCGCGCGGTTCGGTGGGCCTTCTCGTTGAGGTTGGGAGGGATACTCGGATCTTCTGTGTTGACTTCCCCCATGTGTGCTGGGATCCATTTGAGGTATTTGGGTGTAATTTGGCCGTTCCGGAAGTCTTCTGCTCTGCGGTTCAGGATTTTGGCTGCTTCGCTGGAGACCCATCCCTTTGTGAAATTTCTAATGGCCGTCTTGGAGTCACTGATTATTGTTCTGTCTTGTTTTCTACCATTGATTACGGCCAATGCAATTGCCGTTTCTTCCGCTGCCTCTGATGATCTGGTCCTTACGGAGTCCGTTGTCACAGTCTTCCCCTTCGTGTCTACGACTGCCATTGCGAAGAGAGAGCTGCTTACAACATCAGTATTGATGTCCAGGTTGCGGGGATAACGGTCGGCGTCTACAAAAAGCACCCCCTCCCGCGCGCCGTGGTTTTTGAGGATCGTTTTCGTGCGGCATTTTCTTCTCTCGACGTTGTGTACGGGGTGCATATTCTTCGGGATGTTTTCCGTGATTATTGCTGATCGGACGTCCGGGTGAATTTGCATCTTCGGGCCCCTCATTCCGTGGTAGTTTATGGAGATCTTTTCCATAATTTCTCTGCCAGCCTTGGTTCCGGACAATCTTTCGAGTTGCGCTATCCTCTGTGCTTCAGCGATCTCGTCCAGCGTGTTATGTACTCCGAGTTGTAGCAGCCTTTCGTTTCTTGTGTATTGCGGTAGACCCAGTGCTGCTCTGTACGCTTTTCTAATGAGCGCGTCGATCTTGGCCTTCTCGGCCTTGTTCCAGTGGACGAATGCCGCTACCTACGCGACGTGGCTCATCGCAAAGGCCTGGACGAGCCGTACAACGTTTCTCTCTTTAATGCCCCTTCTTTTGTTGGAGACTCTCTGTATTAGCCTAACGGCCGCCATGACTTTTTTTTCCAGGCGCGTTACGATTTCGGCGTTTGCTCCCCTTGCTTCGACCCATAGACCCAAGACTCTGATCTTCTGAACCATAGGTATCTCCGTGCCATTTCTAGTGGTTAATCTGATTCCCCGTTTGTGTAGTTCTGCCACGTCTCTGGATGGTGTGCCCAGTCTCTTGGGGCGATATAGTAGCAGTTCCGACTTCCCCGGCGAGCATTCCAGTCCTGTGCCCTCCAGATGATTCTCAACTGCCTGCACCGCCTTTTGAAGTCTGTTCTCCATCTCGCCCTCGCTTGCGTCTTTCGTGGTCCAAATCGTAATGTCGTCTGCATAAACTGTATGATTAATACCTTCAATTCGCTTCAATTTTTCTGATAATCCGATCATGATGAGGTTGAAGAGCATCGGTGACACGACGGACCCTTGCGGTGTCCCCGCACTGCCCATCAGTCTGATGCTGGCTTTTCTTCCCGTAAGAAAATTTCTAATGTAATTGTACGTTCGTAACATGCTTGCCTGAATAGAGTTAACGGCTACCTGGAGTCTAACAACATATACCGCAGCAACACGATCGGCTTCAGAAGAGGGCTCTCTACACAGGATGCCATGATACAACTCAAGGAGCAAGTCATAGACACCACTGGACGAGGCCTGAGGGCGATACTCGGACTAGATCTAAAGAAGGCTTTTGATATGGTCGAGCACGCGGCCATCCTCGATAGAATTACGCAATTCTGCCAAGAGACAGTCAACGTTCGATTGGAAGTGGTCGTTAGATTTTCAATATGCTTCACCTCATTACACCCCAGTATTGCGGCAAAGCTGCCTTTCAAGCTCTGCTACGGTCGCAAATGTACTAACTCAAGAAAACGCTGGTTCCAACATGGAGATGAAAGATGTGGCAGAGGTGGGGGCTCAATTAATGCTGTTTTGGACCTGAAATTTGGGCAAGAAGTACGAAAAATCAGAAGCCGAAGCTTTTTAGCATCCAAAATTTCAGATGTTCTTGAATATATCGACGTCTACGAGGCAGATTTGGAACTCCGGACTTGAAGGGAGCACACCCTTGTCCGCCACATCAGTTGGGCTTCCACAGAAGTTGAAAGGGGAGGAGGGGCTGAGGAAATGGCATCTTTGCCAACCACGTGTAAAGTGTCGTCGGCAACACTTTGGTTGCACCAAATCATGTACTTAAATACAATTCGGCCTCTACATTGCCTCATCCTTGATAGGACAACTATGAAACACCACCCCGCCAGTGCTTCATCAACCTAGCGAAAAGGAACACTTTCATGTTGCTATCTCATAAGAATATGCTTAGGAATCCTCTCCAACTTTTTTTCCGCAATTTCACTTCGAAGTATTCGAGAAACATTCTAGAAATATTCGAGAAATATTCGAAAAATATTCGATTCGATTCACACTCACACTTCAATATTCGAATTCGCTTTGCACCGAGAATTTTGCTATTCGCACAGCTCTAGTTTTAATGCACTCCTAAGATTTGTCAGGAATACATAGTGAATTCTCTCTTGCACAAGCCACAACCGTACTGAAGCAACTCAGAAGAGTGCCAGTGCTTTTTCGTAGTTAAGATGGAAAAAATTCCGAATTGCCTTCAGAGGCCATGAATCACATGATCACACGACTCCCTTTCCACTGCCCCAACGTTGGCAAAGAATTATTTAAAACACTGCTCACCTATTTGATGAGAGGACAATTAAGGAAATTGCATTCTGTCCTTAATTGCTGAAGTATGAAAGGCCTTCTCGTTGCAATCAAGGGCATTCAGTATTTCATTCTAAACCACCAAAAAATCATCTGTGCATTACAAAGGAGAGTGTGAATTACAACTCATAATAACGGCATGATCAAAACACTATATGTCATGTTAGAGTGGAGAGCCAATGAATGAATGACACTCGTGCGAGGAGACTCACTGGTCTGCCGTGCAAGAGAATAGTTGGTGGGTCCAAATCCCTCCACGATAGACCTCCTCCTCTGGTCTTCGGCACCCTTTCGCTTGCTCTGTTCAATCTCCTGGCCATACTCTGCTCCGATCACACCGAGAAGAACAATGGCTGTAGACTGCTTTCGGCGGGCCTCGGCAGCACTCCAGGAGTGCTTGGTCGCCTTCCCACCTGAGCGCATGAAGCAAATCAGTGTCTAGAGCACCGAAAGGGGCTGTGTATTGTGACTTGAGAATGCTATGGCAAACAATATAAGCAAAATGAGACTTGCTGTGAAGCTTGTCCAGTGCAAAATTTGTCTTTTATACCTTGCCATGTGCCGACAGCTTATGCAATGATCATGGCACCCATTGAAAAAGAAGAATGTATACAAAGAGCTAAATGTCAGTGTCAGTTATGTAGAATATGCAAGTGAACAGTGACATAACTGACAGTCAAGTAGGGCTTAACTGTGTATCCAACTAAGTTTATGTAAATATTTGTAGTTACGCTAGCTGGAATTAGCTTGAATTCGATTTTCAGTATTCTGTGTTCTCAAAGCACTGCTCACAACAGATTTTTTCAACTAGCCTGATTATAGACCATTCCTGAGGGCATGGGAAGCATGCCTTTATTCCTACAACTCTGCCTGTATAATGTATTCACAATGATGACCGAACCTTCTCATATCTTAAATGGCAGACAAGAAGAAAGTTGGAGCCATTTGGATAGTTGCCCATACCCAGTTCTTGACAGTCACGTGGTTTCCTAGCTTTCCAAGAATAGCATGGCCACTGCGTCAACTCGGAACTAAACCTTAACTTTGGTACCCAACACAATGTCAAGCTGCACTGCTTTGACATAATTCCCAAGTGGCTAGGAGTATGTGGCAAATTGTCACAAAATGCTTGCTCTATGCTGATATGCTCATACACGTGGCTCATCTTTAGTGACATGATACGGCAACACTAAGTCACGTAATTCTTGTCTACAGATTAAACCAATGATCCATTTCCAGTCAGAGTTCCAGTCAGATTTAAGCCGTTTCCACTGTGGAATCACCAATAACCTGAATGCGGGCATTTTCCCATCAATTGACCAATAAATCAACAATTCCTATGCACCATTTGCATGGACTACAAAACTGCCCACCATTCTCTACCTTTCACTGATTCAAATGGAGCGATGAAAGGGGCCAGCTAGTGTCACTTTGCATTACTTGTTTCTGGGCTAGTTGGTACATGCTTGCTGGCATACACAAGACACGTAACACCCTTTTCTGTTTCGTCTACCTTCTATGCTGGTCTTGCATCTTGTTTGTATTCCAGTTAGCCAGTGTCTGTTCACATTTTCCTCTTGTGCTACGTACGAAAAAATGGGAACAGAAAGACATGAACAAACTGATGGATCCATTTTTTTTCTCAAGTTCGCCTGCCCCTGCATTTTGTACATAGCACAAAAATAAAATAAGAACGTACACCTGTGCTCGCACATGTTCATATTCACACATACACTTGTGGCCACACTCACAACTGCGAGGTGAGTGAATGAGCCTGCTCATCACAAGTGGGCATGCCCACCTACGCCACCCTGACTGTGGCAGCAATGCAGCGTAAAGTGGGTGCCCGCTCATCCTCACCTTCTCTCTCTTCCTCTTCGTCTTCGTCTGACGAGTTCTGCTCATTGGTCGTTCGCATTGACTGCGTCTCACCCTTGGTCTGGGGCCCTGACGGTGTGCTTCCTCCTGAGGAGGCTCGGCTGACAGGAGCACACTTAAACTGGTAGCTCTCGATGCTACACTGGAAGGCCTACAAGCGTCATCAGCATTAACACTTGACAGCAATGATGCCAAGAGAGCAAAATGCAGCTAAATTACGATAAAACAAAGTAGCTAAAATCGTCATTCACAGAAAGTACACAGTCGCCAACAGATTCTTTCTTTACATGGGAGACAGTGCAAACATGTTTGCATAATGGGGCAATATGAAAGAAAATTAGCGCAGCTTGCACTAAGTCGTGCAAGGCTGGGTCCCAGCAGAGCTGGTGGGTGGTGGGCACCTAGCTGGTCCTGGCTCTCACCTCTCTTTCTCACCCTTTGCTTATGCTGTACTATACATGGCTATGCTTGCTCTCTCTTTTTTTCTATTTTTTTTTGTGCATGTCTTTCTTGCTCCTTCTCTCTATGTTTCACCTCTTTCTTCCCTTTCTTTCTCTTTTTGCTTCTCTTTCTTTCTGCAGCTTTCTCTCTCTCTGAAGTCGTTCTCTCGCCTTCTATCTTTTTCTCTCTTTCTTCCTTTTCATCTATTCCGCTCTTTCTCTGTACTCGTTCTCCCCTCCTCCTTTCCCTCCTCCTCACCCTCACTTTCTTTTCCCACACCCTTGCTATAATATGCTATACAAGGCGCGCTATGCTATGCTCTGCTGGCGTGCCTGGATAGCCAAGTGGTTACGACGCTCTCCTTTGGATCGTCAGGACGTGGGTTCGAATGTCACCTTGCCAAGAATTTCTCTCTTTGCATATCTTTCTTCCTCTCTCTCTCTGCACTCGTTCTCATGACCATCAGAGTTATTGCACCCCACGTCAGACAAAACAGCGCACGCATTCTGGGAACAAAGCAGAAGGGGAAGAGGAAGGCAATGAAGCGGACGAAGAGAGCACGTGCCGGTTCGTGATAATGATAACTTTCTATCTTTGGCACACGGCAAACCTCAACAATAACAGCTCTGCTGTAATGAGCAACTAATTTCAATAACATTAAAAAGAACCATCCAGAATCACCTTTGCGAGTTGTCTAGTGATGTGTAAGCATAGTCTTACTGCAGGTTGCAGCCTTCAATAGGCCATTGTTTTTGGGTGGCAACGGCATGGAGTGTCATCTTCTTTCTAGCATTTGTCAATGTCTGGAATGGGCCCTTGGAAGGAGCATTCCGCCACCCCCGAAACACGTGTCTGGCATCAAATTTTTTGTACAATCCTCCATGTTGGCTTTACACGGGGTCCTAGAGATGGCTATTATTCCGCTACCGTGACATGCAACGAAGCCTTCATAGAAAGTGTTATCTTTCTACATTTGTTTTAAAGTACGGGTACAATGCAGGCACATTGTTCTGATATATTCACATTCAGCAAGTGTGGGTGTATAGCCCAGCGGCTAAGACGCTAGCCTTTGGAGCCTGGGGGTAACAGTTGAAACCCATTCCTGCCAAGAAAGTTATACAGTAGAACCCCGCTGATACGTTTTTGAAGGGACTGTAAGAAATAAACGTAAGAGACGGGAAACGTAAGAGCCGAAAAACAGGAAAAACGACAAAATATTTAGTGGTACAGAATTTTATTTCAATGCTTACGAGCAGCACGAAAATTGGTGCGCTCAGCCGCGATCTAGTTGATGAATAGAAACGCGGAGCTGGGGACGGCCTCATCCACAGAAATGTAATCAACGTATGTGATCTTTTTAACACCAACAGCTGTAAGCATGAAAGAACTAAGCACACGCAATCACGACCAGCGCGGCGAGTCCGACCGCGAACCGCGCGCATGACCATGCGAGCTCCAACCAGCTCGAACCGCTCGAACTCCTCCCGTCCTCCGACAAATAACGATGATGATGAGTCTACGCCAACGTGATGGCAGAAGTGAATGCCAATCTCGAAGGCCTTGCTTTCGCAAGCAATTACGTCATAGACGCCATGTTTGTGCAATACAAATCTCAAAGGCTGTGCTTTTGTCAATAGTAAATGCCGACCTCGAAGGCCTTGCTTTCGCGAGCAATTACGTCATAGACACCATCTTTGCAACGCGAATCTCGAAGGCCATGCTTTTGTTTGCATCAATTGAAAGATCCTGTTGCTTGCGCCTCTCATGCGGCTAATATTACGGTAAAACCAGGCCAAGCTGCGTGAAAATGCACCATGGCCGCTCTCTTCGGTAGTCACTCGGTCGGCTCCGAGCGCACTTCGCGACGTATCATACGGGAACGGTCCGACAGTTACGGCGTAACAGCGGGGTTCCCAATACATTGTATCCTATGGGAGCTATGCCGGGACCGGCGGAAAACGACGTAACAGCCGGGAAAACGCACCAGTGAGGAACGTAACAGCGGGGTTCCACTGTACGCTGATCGTCTTATGTGACAGAGGGACAAACAGTTTTCTTGTCGAGGTGGAGAATAATTATGAGTCCCCAAAACAAAGTCAGACGGCTACATAAATCTTTTTTGCAACAGTGCACCCATCGAAATAGCTTCCACTTGTGATAAAAGTGCCTGGTAGTTTCAACTGCTTTCACTGGGAACATAGTAAACTATTAGAATCGAGGCTATGGCCTTTCCAAACAATAATCTAATGTTCAGCCCTCTAATACATGCAGTTCAAGTGCAACTCCATAAGGCAATTCTATAATGCATACAGGAGCAACACTGCACTGATTTCTGTCGAGGTAAATTGTGAGAAGCTCCATGCTTGTAACCACTGCCAATTAAACTACAAAGGTTTGGGACATGCCTCGGGTGCAACAACACAGGGTGGGCTGCCACTATCAGGAGGAGGTGCCGGCTGAGGTGCTGATGCAGTGGGCCCACCAGGCGAGATGTAGGACGTAGCGGCAGAGGCACTGGTGTAGTTTGGCAGGTAGATGGCCCATTCGTCCACAACCATCTTGCGGCCCTTGGCACCAATGCGCCGTAGCTCCGCAAGAAGAAGAGACTGAGCTGCCTCACGCACCTGGAACATAGCCAATCCCAACCCAATCTTGATTCTTAAAGCCAATCACAATCCTTCAAGGGCAACTGCAGCAAAATATTAGAACACATAAAAAGCCTAATTTGAAATATAGAGGAACCTCCATGTAAAAATTAGTACAAACAGAAGCGTAACAGAAAGCTTGGAAAAACAGCCATTTTTGATGCTAAAATGGGGAAGGTATAAACATCATCATTAGGGCTCACCAGTAGTCACGCATAGCACGGGTGTGACCTTAGAGATATGTGACAGCTCCTCAGCACAACCTCTGAGATAATAGGGTACTAAAACATGTTGAAGGCAGTGTTCCTGAACCTACGTTGTAACCGCAACCATCAGGTACAAGCACTATCTACTTGGGTGCTCTTTGAGGGATGCTAACAAGAAAACTATACCATCACGAGCCCTGTGGCTTTGTCAAAGGTGTTTCACCGCCATATATTGCTGCTTTTAACAAATTCAGACAAAATAAAATTTCACTGTGTAGGCCTATAACCACAAAAGGCTCATTACCATCCTACACCAAAAAAAAAGAGAATTTAACTTTTGTTTCTGACCACGGAGAATACAATTATTAAAAAAAATTCTGCCAGTTCCACACCATGAAAACCATCAGAAAGCGAAGCTGTAAGTACGCGATGTATGTGATTGGTTAGCGAGATCACATGGTGTCGTAAATCTGCCACTACATTTGATATACGCGTGCTTACACTTCATTGGGCAAAGTCAGGTTACGTAACACTCGGGCTCAGGAAATGGCATTCAGTGAAGGCCTTACGACACGTGATTTGCTGCTGACGCAGCCAGAATCCTACCAAATGTGCTCCCTGTTATCTACACGACCCTCTTACACGCCCAGGTGCCTTGCTTTCATTTATTAACAGTTAATGCAAGCCTCTAATTAATGTCACTAATGAATGTGCAAGTTGCTTTTTCAGTATTTTGAAATTCATCATCATTTAGTTTTAACTGAAGTATCATCATCATCACTTCGTTTTCTTTCTTTAATCACTCCCGCCCTCTGGTCATGTGACCTGCGTGGTGACTACTACTACTACTAGTACTACTACTACTACTACTGCCACTACTGCCACCACCACCATCACCACCACCACCACTACAGTAAAAGCTTGCCGATTCGAACTTGGTTAATTTGAACTTACAGTCAATGCGAACTTGCACCCTGGTCCCGGCACAGCCCTGTATATTTCTATGGAAGAAAACTCCCGATAATTCGAACGTGTCGGTAACCACGAACTGGGAGCCCCCTGGCTTTCAACGCTCTTTGCAGAAGTCGAACCAGAGTGATCCCAATGTGTTGCAAAATCAAACCAAATCAAATTTACTAGAGATGCAAAACAACAAAACATCAGCATTTCTCCGCAGATGAGAATTCGGACGCTTCGATGGAGCTCTTGGGCAAGCTGCAAACGATGCTTATGGAGTTGCGACAGAAGAAGCACAAGCAAATGCAAATTACTGATTACTTTAAATTTTGATTGTGTTAACTCTGCAATGTAAATGATTTGCTGTAAAAGAAGAGAGGCGAGGAGAGCCTACCTCAAAGCAGCGGTCCTGCCACCGGCGGGCGAGTATTTCAACCTGTGGCTGCTTGAAGTCTGGCGTGTCTACCAGGTCAGGCAGCAGGATTGTGTGCAGTGCAGCCAGCAAGCTCCAGCCCTGCTTGATATCAGCCTGCTGCTGAGACAGAACCTCCTGGAGGACGGACAGGGCGCCGCTGCTGTCCACAACACCTTCAGCAGGCGTCATCATGAAGGCACGGCTATCAGCACGACTCAGTCGCCTGCATCACCGACAAGAGTTAGCAGTACAACCTCAAGCTTACGGTACAGTACTTACGTACCCAACTCTAATGTGCAATTTTTTTGTTTTCTGGCACATCGGTTGAGCAGACACCCAGAAAATGCGGCAAGTTTGAGGGAAGGAAAAATTGTCCGTTCGTAGCTCAAAAGCAATAAATTCCATAGATTTCTGAGAAACTGAACATTTTCTCTGCTCTGGCATTCAAATCTAAACTGGGATGACTGAGTCCTGGACCTGGACAAATTTTTTAGCATTGATTTCATTGTAATTTCATGCTACGAATGAGAACTTTCTAAATGTAAAGTAATTCTTAGCGAACCAAAGGCACATGGACCGTAACCGACCGACCGTAACCGACCAACTGACCGACCGACCAACCAACCCACCCACCCACCCACCTACCTACCTACCTACCTACCTACCTACCTACCCACCTACGTCTTGACACTCTCGTGGTCATCTCCTTAGCTTGGTACATGCCAAAATTGGCACAGGAGGACGTGAATGCATGATGAACACAATTAGCAGGTTATAACATGAATAATGCGACTTCCCTGTCATGCATATCATGAAATCCTTTCCACAAGTCATGTGCAACACATATCGCAGAACGTTTCGCAGAAATTCCGGTATTGGCGTCGGTTGCAAGCAAAAATTCATCATCTTGTCCATGACCGAAACATAGAGAGAGATACAAATAAAATAATAACAATCTTACGTTTGAGTGAGAATCGAACCCAGGCTGTCTGCTTTGCAAGCAGGTGTTCTACCACAAAGCCACGCTATTGTTTGAATCTGTTTAGGAAAAAAGCACTATGTGAATGTCATGTAGTGGAAGGAGGAAAGTGTAGAATTGCACCAGGCGTCAAATATGTGAATTGTGCAATGAGTGGGTGTCTTAAAGGCCCACCCATTACAAAGCACCGAGACATATTTAATCATCAGCTGCAAAGACATCAACAAAGTGAGCAGTTGCATAGCTTCGCGTGTTGCCTTATGGACGTGCACTGGGCCCTTCACTGATTCTCAAAAAGAAGAATTATGGTGTAGTGGGCACTTAGCAACTGTACTTGCAGTAGGCATTCTATGATAGTTTGAAACGGCCCATGTTACATGCACAGTCATTCGTTTCCTTATGGCATGGTTGAGGCATGCACCGAGAACCAAAGTCAGGCTAGCAATTGAGAAGGCGATGCATAAGGGGCCCCATTATGCTATCGCTTTCTACTCTTGAAGGCGAAGCTCAAGCATCCAAGTTTTTGCATGGCAGCCAAGTAGTCTACCACCTTGAACGAATAAACAGCGCGAGGACGAACAAAAACAACAGACAACAGCACCAACTCACAACTAAAATTTTATTTTGAAACGAACAGAATAAACAGCAAAAAGAATGATCTAAAACAACCATCACACATGCAAGAAGTAACAAAAGTAACAACAAAAAACCCTAAGTGGCTGATTAGACATGAACATGAGGCAAACTATCCCTGAGACATGACACTTGAGCCTGTGATAAGGCTACAGAAGGTTGCCTTAACACAGGCAACCTTCGGTTTGTCATTGGAAAGTCACAAGTGCATCAACCAACCTGTAATTAAGTGTGACATGCACGTTAGACTTCACCACAAAACTAAAACTGCAATAGTGAGCAGACACCATTCCTTCCATTTCAACTCGCACCTTCCAATCAGGAAGGTGATCCCTGGTGTACTGTTGCTTATTTGACAATTGTGAGCAGCTTTCTACCAGGCAGCATGGCGTAAGCCTCCCCAGGAATAGCAAGACAGGTGCGAACTCACCTGTGTAGCCTTCGGCGCTTCTCCTGCTCGGGTACAAAGGTGGCACTTCTCATAGACCTGAGTGTGTTGGCCAGGGCAATCACGGAGATCAGGTGATTGGTTGTGACAGCCGTCGATAACTCCCAGTGGCCTTTTGATGAGAAGCGTCGTGCCCGCTCCTCCTCTTCAATCTGCTCCTTGGGCACTGGCATGGTCACCACCTTGCGCTCCTTGGTGCTGCTGCATCATTGTGATCAACAGCCAAGTATTGAAGAGAATTGGCTTCAATTCCTTCCACCCAAGATTTATATTCACGGAGCTCCTTTGATATAGAAATGTTAAGGCCTGGCCTTTGAACGGGCGACTGTCTTTCTGTAATGCCCATCACAAACACTCCAGCACAGGCAAAGAAGAAAATGACTGGCCAAGTAAGACGCTGACGGGACTGGTACGCATGCATTTAAGGACACCACAGACACTGGGAACGTCAGGCAGCAAGCCTCGAAAGAAGGGAATAATCAACAGGTAAGCTAGAGCAATCTTACCATGTTGACCAACATGCATCTCGACCTCAAGTCACTGCTGTTCGTAGACTTTTCATCAGGAACAATGGTTAACAACGTATGCCAAGAGTGTCGATCATACCTGTGTTCTCTGCAGCAAACTAGAAAAGATGCTGTGCTTCTCTTCTATGATATGGGAAATAATTTTTCTGTATAAAGGTTATGTACCATTTGACAACACACCAATAGCGAAGGGGCTTGCTAATTTTTTAAAAACAATTCTGCTTCTAGATTCAGTTGATTATTTTTATCTTTAGCAACAAAATTGTCTACTCAGCGGCCAGTCAACCTGTCTTTAGCAATATGACAGCAAATTCGGCTGATATTTCTGGCAATTTGATTCTAGGAAGTTCTTTTTGGGAAGAAATTTCTAGAAAGCACTTGTTTTTCATGAGCTAGATGTAGGAGCCTGGGAAAAAAAGAGAGATGAACAGAGGAGAAAAATAAGGCAGGGAGGTTAACTATAAGGAAATATACAGTATGTTTTCCTGCACTGGAGGACGAGGGAGGGGGAGTCGAGCTTGAAAAATGGGGTAGAAAGAGAAACAAGGAACACAGATACACCATCTATATGGCACATGGGCTCTGCAATCATGATGAAGCAACTTGTAGGTCACGTGCTGCTTTGTTTGTGACTGTACAAAACAAAAATCAGGAGCATTTACCCCATAGATCCAGCTTTTGGCAAGAGAGGCATCATGCGGTACATGTAGGTGGGAAGCAGCAGGCTCATGTGGTTGCCTCGGGACAGCAGACCAAAGCAGGTGGGTCGCATGGGGCACAGTAGTCCTAGCTTACTTTCGCACACCTGTTCATGTCGTGGCATGCATTAGAAAGGTCTAGCACCCACCTGGTTGCACCATAGCAGTACAGAGAGACCTACTTCAACGTCCCCGTACTTAAAAGAACACTCCCATGACAAACATGCATGTACAGCACAGCAAGCACCTCAGCAGTGATGGCGTAAGCTTAGCAGGCAACGTGCTGTGCACAACTAGCTTGGGATAAATGGCTCCATGCAGCAGCAGGGACCACATTTCAATGAAATGGCACCAGTGTTCACTCGGTATCAGATTGCAGTGCAGACACACAAACACATACAGAAGAACCTCATTCATACATTCCTTGTGCTAACTATCACGATTTGGAGCACAAGAAATGACCTCAAACTGTTATGCTCTTTTTCACCTGTTAATAAATTCCTGGAAAATGTGATTAATAGGCACAAATGTTCAGCTTATCGTCAAACTACAACCGTATAGTACACTTTCTGGCCGCTAGATCTCACATGCAAAAGAGAAGTTGCAAAGCACCCGCGATCGAGAACAGTGGCTGCCCACTGCAACAGCTTTCCTACAGCACTCGCCCGCCTGTGTCACTAGAAAATGCTGGCATGCTCTCTTCCCGCATTAGCTAACCACCATGCCGGCTGTTGTACACATCGCAATTGCAGCTATCTACACCAAGTCAATCGCATTAAGTGCAATTTTGACAGCATGCGTGTAGTAGTGCTGTTCCTTTTTTGTGCTTTGGTGAAAAGGAAGACGAGGCCCTGCTGTTGGTGCATTACGTAGCATTTACCGGGCCAAATTTACTTCTCTGTTGGTACAAGTAATGCACGTAAGGAAATGCAATCTTGTGCTTGATGGTTAATACGTACTACCATTGTTTGGTCAAGCAGTGTTCTTTGCAGGCAGGTGTTAATGAGGTTTTAAAAGGACACTGAACAAAATTTTTTCTGCCAAGATTTACAGCCAAATTGAAAGATTGGGTGCTGAAATCAACAGACACAACCTTCATTCGGGCAGAAACTAGGGGAAAATAATGAATTTAGTGCGTTTTTTCACAAACTACCGTGTCTAGTGGCTGCGCCGTGAACTAGAGGAAGTGACGTTTGGTGACGTTTCATACACCAAAAGTGGCATGCCAACAATGCCAGCCGTCGCACGCATCTCTCAACCCGCTCAGCTTCCACTACAGTTCCCAGAACCACTGCAAATGGCACTGGTAGTGAACAATTCTCCCGGCTGGGGTAAAGCCCCTTAATGGTGGGACATGCCTCGGCGCTTTTGTGGAAGGGGGAGAGCGAGATGTACAGGAAAGGTGGAGAAAGGGAAGAAGAGGAGGACAGGAACACGTGCACCCTGCATGCGCCGCAGTGAATGTGACGTCGCGGCTCGCACTGGCGTGCAGCCGCCACGCAATGACAGTCCACCAAAAATACAGCCAACTGTTCGAAAATACGTGAAATAAGCTCTGTTTATTGAAACAGTCGAGTGTTTTAAGTAGAATTTCGATGTTTCCGTCAGTTTTTTCCAAATTTTGTTCAGTATCCCTTTAATGTACAGCAACTAAAATATGACCCAAAAAAGCAAGCCCGCACATCCATGGTGGCCAGTGTTTTAAAATAAACTGGAAGCCTCGCCTTGTCAAGGTCAGGGTCGAGCCCCCAAGCATGCAGGACGGACAACAGCAGCTGCGAAATCTCCATGGTCAGATTGGTCTCGGCCAGGCTCAGGTGCTTCATCTTGGCACTGGCTTCCACAGCTGCTGCATTCTTCACATCTCCTGCCTGCGAAAACAGGCAAGCAGGGAGTGTTTTCAATGGGGCCCACGAAAGGTAAATATTACTTATAAAACTGAAAATACAACCACCACCGATTTCTCCAACACTCTGTAGCGATATTTGTACCGATATTTGTTAACACTGTTTTAACGGCACCATTCGCTATAAGTGACATAATTAGCATTAAGCTATGTATATCTCAAACATTTATAGTTGTTAGTTAGATTGGGTTTAATGGCGCAAAAGCAACTGAGGCTAAGCTGCGCCAGACACAGGGTGTTCTGTAATTACATGTAATTGCTGAAAGCAATATGTAAATATATGCTTATAACAAATACTGGATATAAAAAGGGGTACCGGATTAAACTTTCTTGTAAGGATGTTAGACAGTACTACAGTTATGAACAATATCTAGAATGGCCAGAAAACTGCAATGGCAACATAAAATATAGACTGAAACAAGACGTCTTTAAAAAGAAATGACTACAAGCAATGGGCAAATAAAGCTGATATTTTAAAGGCAATTTCAAAACAAAACAATGCATCAACATTTCCACTGCACGACAAGGGCCTCTCTTGCACCAGCTGACCTCATGCCACGCCTACAAATTTCCCAATTTTGCTATGCCGCCTACTGCTCCATCACCTGCTGTGATGGTTTAGTGGCTATGACACTGCACTGCTAAGCACCGGGTTCAGCTTCCACTCCAGACCATAGAGGCTGCAATTCGATGGGGGCAAAATGCAAAAAATCATTCTTGTGTAGCGACTGCTGTAGTTCTAAATCCTGCACTAAATGCAGCTCCACTACAGTGCGTAGCACAGGCACACAGTCATCCCCGTTTGTAGAGTTCCCACTGCTCTGTTTACCAAACCGTTGATGACGCCAATGTTTCAGGTAAGCATGTAGGGTTTCCCTGGCACGAGTAAAATTTTGTTAGGGAGATTTGCAGACTTGGTGTGCGACATGTGCACTACTATTTGCTGCGCTTAATCGACTTCCTGCTTGTTACAGCAGTTGAGATACACGTCATCTGCAGCGAGTTCCACCAGGTTGTTTCCCCCTTCAGATGTAGCACCATAGAAGAGCTGGTGGGAAAAACAATCACTTGCTTAGTGAGGCGGTGGCGCCTTCTCGTGCATGGCGTCGGAGTCACACATGTTTCCGAAATGTTTTTAGCGATTTTAAGTTAATTATTGGCGGTTACTTCCAGGTTATTTCTGTTAATTATATTATTTTAGACCTTGTTCATTCATTAACTTCATTTTAACCCGGTTTTGAGCATTACTAGCCTTGTTATGGCCTGCATATTGAATGAACACTTGATGGTGAGCGTGTGATCACACCACGTGAGATCTACGGATGAACGACAAGCCGCGCCCCTAGAGTGCTCTGCACTTAAAACACCTGCGTACTTAGATGTAGGTGCACATCAAAGACCCCCCCCCCCCATCAAAATAAATCTGGAGACGCAGTGTGCCTCATAATAGCATTTTGTTCTGGCACTTAAAACACCACAATTTAAATTTCCATAGTGATCTGACATTCTTGACTTCACGTCCCATTTCTAATAGATCATCAATCAATTACTTACCCTTTTAATGCACTACATAGCCTGCACAACTACATGCCTTTCTTTACGGCTCACTCGTACCATCGGCTAGCTGCAGTTGATGCTTGAAAACTGTTCTCTTTGTGCCCCTTAATTAAAGGGCACCAACACAAATGTTTTGCCCAGTGATCTTGCTGTCAAGGGACAGGCAGCTGCTTGTTCCATAATCATATCTCATTTCTTATCAACACATTTCAGTCTTTCTTTTATTTGTCTAGATGAATACTGCCCTTAGAGCTCCTTAGTTTTTGGCCACAAAGCCTTGTATGCCGTTGAATGGCCGTTCATTCTTTTCTAGTATTCCAGTTTGACTTTTGATTTGCTTGCTTCACGAGCGCAAATGTTCGCTCTTTTCTGTTTTGTCTGGGCTTGTGCGAATATTCTAACGAATATTACAGTATTCGAATTCACTTCGAAACGAATTTAAATTATTCTAAATTTCGAAGTATTCGAAATGAACGAACAAACATATATAAACTGCATGTAAAGATGGTTTCACTGCATTGCAGGAGTGCTATGCGGTGAATACACCTTTCCAAGGAAAATCCACACTGCTGCGAAGCCTTACTTCAAGGTTAAATGATCTAAGTGTCCTCACGTCGATTCATCATTTTTTAAAGTTTAAAAGCTTCTTATACCGGCTTATATGCTCTAAGTAAAGTAAATTTTGAAGTGTAACATATTTTGCATGATATCAATTGCATTCTACCGAAAGTCAAATCCTGCTAAAAATTGCTTCCACTTCCCTTTGAACCAAAAGGAATGACATTTGCACATGCCTTGTTTAAATTTTTAAAAATATTGTGCAGGTTAGTTGGGTCATGACAAATATGTTCATTTTTGTTTATAATATGCGATATATACTATTCGAATTTGATTCGAAATTATTCGACCAAATCACTCGACCAAATCGCTATTTGCTTCGAATTCGTTTCGAACCTAAAATTTACTATTCGCACAAGCCTAGTTTTGTCACTTTGCATTGCACGTATATGTTAGCCTGGGAATGTGCATGTTTTTGCTGCAGTTTCTTTTTTTTTTGTCTTATTGCTCTATTGGGCCTCGTGCACTTCTCAAGCTTTTGCAATTTGCACTGATGCTACCGAGGATTTCTGATTTGGAGCAATTTTTGGAGCAGCAAAATTTCCGTTCTGGAGCACTTTGGAGCAGCAAAATTTTCATCTTGGAGCACTTTGGAGCAGATAATTTTGCATCTGGGAGCACTTTGGAGCAGCGAATTTTACATCCTGGAGTGCAATACAGAAGCATATTGCATTAACATTCAAGCACCTCAGTATTATTATGGGGCTCTTATGAAGGCTAGAAATATTTCGATTCATTGCAAATCTCATGGAAAAAATCATCCCAGGAGCATAGGCGTGCGCACAGGGGGGGCAGGGGGGCGCCCCCCCCTCCTTAATCACCTAAGAGGGGGGGGGGGGCAAAATCAGCCCAGTACATTGACCCTTGCGATAGCAATTATATGGACACTCTCGGTGGATTTTTGCCGTCGCCGTGGCCGTAATTTTCCGTATAAAGTCCAAATTATTAACATCACCACGCTCATTCTAGCCGCGGGTAAAAGCTCACGAGCGCTGGTGACGAACGCGGCTGAAGCGGAGATTAAACTAGCCGGCCGTCTGTCTCCGCCGCACGGACAGCGCATGCGATAACATCTTCCCGCGTGCGGGCCTGCCGTCAATTGCTCATCAAACAGAGAGGAAACGCCCCGCCCGTCTTTCGTAAGGAGCATGAAGGGACGCCAGGGGAGCGGAAGGGGGGGGGGCGCATCGTTCGAAGGGCGCAGTCGCTTGCGCGCGCGCTATCTCGAGGCATCAGGAGACGGCTCGTAAACTTGCTGTGCTCTCAACGCTTACTTCGCGTTTAGAGAACTCAGAGCAAGGAAACGCTTCGGTTCCTGGAGGGGCCATATTCCCTTAAACCAGCGTTTTGTTGAGTTACGCGAGATCGGATCCAAAAGAGTTAGCTGCTAGTCTTACTTCGTTTCACAATACAATTTTTTGGTATCGCATTCATTGCTTCACTCTTAAGCGAAACTGAGTTTTTTTAACCGTTAGCTATTGACCCCCGAAAGCGAGGGGCGGACGTGTAACATGGCGTAGCCGCTTCACTGTGGGCCGTCAGCGACGGGCCCGCTACTGACAGCTGCGCATTTGCGGCTGCTCCGACCAGGAGATATGACTTTACTAATGAGATGACATTTTTAAAAAAGCAAGCAAAAAATTCGAATTGGAACCCTAGCACGTGAGCTCGAAACGGCAGGGCCTTTTAGGGGGTATTTACCGCAGAGTGAATACAAACTCGGACGTGCTGGTATAAGCAATTACGAAAAAGCTGTTCTGGATGAAGATCCATGGATAAAGTATATCTGAGGAAAAGTGTCAACGCGTTTCCACCGTTCGCGTGCTCTTCCATAAACGCGAAGCAAGAAAAATTCGATATTGTCCCATATATCTACTGCGAGCGATCCCAGATTTCACTCCGCGATGTCCGGAAACAGAAGTGACAGACATTTTAGCGGCACTCATGTAGTTATTACTGAACATTGCTTTCCTTACGTGCCGTGCGACGCTTGAAACGAGCTATCAGCAGCGTTTCTGGAACAGACGACGTCCGCCGGTGAATCGCCGTCGCACTTTCTCGCTACCGATAGGCCTAGACGTCACGAGCCTCTGCGGAGAACGCGTTTTGCTGTCGAGCCGACTTGCAGAACAGTAGCTGCGTCGGCACCGTGCATGGCATCGTGGCTTACTCGGAACGCACGCGCAAGCGCTATTTATTCAGCGGAATAATTCTTGGTCCATGATTGCGACTTTATTGGCAGCCCCAAGATCGAGCTGCACATGTTCTGACGCGCCGGCGGTGCGATTGCCGGTGATAGACGCCTCCAAACCCGAGACTTTGGCGCAGTTTGGCGCAAATTTCGTCGATATTATCAGGATGGCGCAGTAAATACAATTTGGCGCACTTTGGCGCAGTTGGCGCAGGAGTGGAATCACTGAATTTGCTTATTCACTTCCCTTGTAGCTTGTCGCTCGATGCCCATTTCCCGTATTTCGCTGGAATAAACATTCCTTCATTCATTCATTCATTCATTCATAATTACAGCACAAACCCTCAGACATCACCACAAGTAAGTAGCCCCTTTGACGTGACTCATTCAAAGTACATATAGTAATAACCTTGATAACTCGAAGTAGTAAAAACCAGAAAGAATTTCGAGATAAGTAGATTTTCGAAATAAGCAGAGTTGCGCTAATTTCATTGAGAAGTCCTGTTCTATGTAAAAACGTTATCACTTCTGACCAGTTTCTTAACAGGAGTGCCTAACTGGCTTTTTGTAAAGGTTTTAAAGCAAAATAATGACATACCAGAGCTATCAAACACCTGTGTTTTCCGGCACTGCCTTTTTATTTAGTGCAGAAAGACTGAGTAAGGCTGGTCTGCTTCGCAGTAACACTTGCATCTAGCATAGCTTTCTGGAGTTGCAAAACTTATCACATGTGGCAATTGTCCCCGCTGCTGCACTCAACTTTATTTTGCATCAAGCGAAGCATGTTTCTTGTTTCGGCTGATGTCGTCACCCCTGAGTAGCTGCGTTGACACTGCTGCGATCACCATGTGTGACGCCATGTTGTTTCGCTTAAGAAAATGGTCAAACCAGCTGTTGTTGCAGGTTAGATAGGTGTAACCCACCGCTAAGTCCAGAGAATCGGCCTTTTCTGTCAATGTTGTTGCGACTGGAAGGCTAGGCTCCTCTTGCACAATGCAGCCACACAATCAGCGCCGTTTTGACGTCCGGAAACTTTGAGCCTCGAATCCTCTTTTTTGATTAGGGCTACCTTTCTTTGCAGCATCAGTGACTTGCTTTGCCTTGGCGGCATTATCCTCACCATACTGCACGGCCGACGAAAAAATCCGTGCGACGTGCCTTGCATTAATAAAACAGCACTGCATCTCTGACGGTAAACAAAAATTGAAGGACCCTTAAGCTTCGCCTTTAAGAGTTGAACGCGATAGCGAAATTCAGCCCCTAGTGCGCACTTCAACCACTAAGTGCATACTTATTAATGTGTATTGTTACACACATACGCACACAGACACAAGCGCACGTGCACGATGTATCTATAGTAATGGTACAGGTTTTCGATCTAAAGTACTTCCCTGTGAAAGAGTCGAGACATATTTCTCACAATGCCTCACAGATGGCAGCACATTATCTAACGTTTGCTGTTTGCTTGATCAAAGCCTTATCTATAAAGCAGGCGTTGGCTTGATATGTTTTCCGCTAGATGGACATAGTTGTCCATTTTTGGAGCTGTTTGAAAGTTCGTGTGTGTTTTTAGCAGCGATGGCTGCACTATCCCGGTTTTTTTCGAAGTATGGAGTCGCGCAAAAAAAGTAGTTTCATGGCCTCGCCAGTGCGCCTACAAATCGCCGAATGGGCTCATTTTTGTCGTGACACCTGCCAAACAAAATGCGTTAAGGAGAGCTTCCACTACATGGCATTTATGTAGCATTTTTTTCCGAAGCCGTTGCAAGTAACATCGTGGCTTTGTGGTAGGACATCTGCTTGCCACGCCAATGGCCCGGGTTCGATACTCAATGTGACCGAAGATTTTTATTGTTTATTTCCATCTTTCTCGATTTTTCGCTCACAACCAACGACGCTGTCACCGACACCGGAATTTCTGCGACACGAGCTCTCAAACGCTATCGCGTTAAAATGAAGTGTATGAACCGTGCTATTTTGCAAGGCTTGCCTCTGTGCACATCTATAGAATCACATGACGTGACACAGGGTTGCTTGACAAAATTGTTATGCTGCTAGGTTCTGACTTCACATTTGGTAATGGTGTCCGCTTTGTCGTTAACGCGGCAGCCACACGCAAACCTTGTGAAACGGTTTGGCGGCAAAGTTTTTGTTGCACTCTCAGTGAAGATTTCGAGATATCCGAAAGTGGGCACGGAAATACTTTGAGATAAAGGGCAATAAATACATTGCACCTACAAAAAATCGTTCGATACCGCGGAAAATTTCTACTTGACTGGTTTTTTCGAGATATGCGAGTTTGAGTTAACAAGGTATTACTGTATAACTTACACAACAGCTTCAGATGTGAAAAAAGGAGACTATTCACATAACAGAACTCAAGTGCCAGCCAGTGGTTGAATGTAAAGGGGACCCACTTTCACCTTTTCTTCCATCAAGTACTGAATGGATACAGCTTTCAGGAGCCTGTTCATAGTGTGTGCACACATTTTAGTGGTGTATGATACACCAGTACTGCCGCATCAGATATCAAAGACGTAAACAGCCTTGCGCACATCCAAAGCTGCACTGCATTTAGTACGTATTCTGAAAAAGTCGCAAAAGGCAACAATGTACTATTGTTTTTGCACTCCCAAGGAATCAGTTCCACAGCTTAACTACATGTGCAACACCCATACCAGAAATCATAAGAAAATAAAAATCATAAGCATTTTCTGTCATTGGTTTTTTAAAGGGATACTGAACAAAACTTTTGCTGCCACGATTTTCAGCTCAACTGAAAGCATGGATGCCGAAATTAGTCAACACAACCCTGCTTTCAAGCAGGCAAACAATGAATTTGATACATCTTTTGCAAACTGCCACGTCTAGCAGCTGTGCTATGAACTAGAAGAGGTGACGTTTAATTCGCCAAAAACTGGCGTGCCAACCGTACTCCCTGCATAGTTGCTTATCCACTGACATCGCAAACCATCTACCCTGTCTCCCAAGCCAATCTGCTCCAACCATACGAATCGCACGAAACACCATGATGTACAGTGGTTCTTGGGTTGGAAAAAAGTGCCAATTCCTGCCTCCCTGGTAGGGGCATGTCTCAGCGCCTTTCATTGCTCATTTCACTGCTCATTACATAATCCTCAACTGTTCAAGCTCCATTATCTTCCAAGTTCTCGTCCCATGGGTTAGCAATTTAGAATGAGCAACTCGGGATGCACGAAAAAAACTATGCAAGAGTTATAAAAGAAGGTAACATACCTTGCTGCCTGATGCCTGGTCTGTTTTTATGCCAACGCTCTGTGCTGTGTCTCTTACGGTGTCTCTCACTTTGGCAATGAAACCTGCACCATGAGGCCATACAATATTACGCAGAATATTATGGCAAGAATTTCTGCATGTTGCCAGATTATTTCGAGATAAATGTTGAGCTGACTGCACGCACACTCAGGTTTAGTTAATGGTGTCTAAAAACCATTATCATAGGCTACACCATACCCGCCATAAAACTGCTAACATGTAATAGGATGCTACAGGTAAAGCTGCTGATGAATATGTATAAAAAGAAAAAAGCCGTCTTGTATCTGAAAATGACAAGGTCATGTTTAAGGAAACTGTCATGTTGCTAATTATTAAAACATCTCGAGGTTCATTGTTATCATCACTGGAGGCAGCTCAACACTTTGTTACATTAACTTCAGAGTCAAGACAATTTCAGTTACTAACACCGTATATTTCAAAGTATTTTTTCATATTTATGCCAATCCGTGACCATCGCTCGTCTTTTTTCACAAGAGTGCTTCCTTTCCCTAATTTGATCAAGGATTGATGCTGCTATAACAGAAAAATTCGAACTCGAGTCAACGAGCTCACGAACACACAGTAGGTACTGTACACTGACACAGCAGCGCGTCAGAATGTCTAACGAGACACCAACAGCATAAGTTCCTTTTTTTAATTAGGTTCTGGCTTTGGGCTAGCAGATGCATTAACATAAAGTTCCTACTCTCTATCTAGCTTTGCATGTCACCTGAATGGTTCACGGTCTAGTGCAAACAAATTGTTGAAGAATTGTCTTCAATACGTTGGGAAAGTTAAAGAACCTGCCTCGTGTCTCGCGATTCTGCTGCACGTTTGTAGCAGCCGTCACAACCTAACCACATTGCACGGACGAGAGCAAACCAGGAAAAGCATGCCTGTTGCTGGCATCACCCAGGATTTGTTCCACCCTGCAGTCATCGCTGAGAGTGAGAAGGAACCTTGAAGGAAAACTTAAGCCCATTGTCAAGTTGGACTCACACGGACAAGCTTCGTTTGTCTCCTTAACATACACTTGTCCTGTATGCCTCCTCTTAATATCATTTGTTGAGTATCTCACACAAGCCCATCTCTAGATATTAAGATAGATATGCACAGCCAAGCTTATAAGTTTATTGAATGCGAGCTCTACAAATAAAGATCAAATATCAATACCCTTTTAGCTCATAGCCAGCATTTACAGTGCAGACTGCATGCCCAGGCAGGGGAAATATTGCATTTCAGTCTGAGACCTCGCATCCCTTATATAAGCTTCCAATTCCACCCGTACAAGACACCATGCAAGGGCATCTGAACATACCCGAGGAGGCCTTTTTGTGTGCCTCTGGTGAGGTGGACATGGACAAGGCGAGGTACTTCTGGTATTCGGACTGATTGGCCAGGCCCCCAGGCTCCAGAGTACCTGCCGCCATTCCAGAATTCTGTTCGGACTGCATCTGCACTGCATGGTGCAACCCAAAGACCTATTAGTGAATGCCACTACTTAAGTGACTACATCAAGTTTAGGCAGGCACCTCTTAGGTTGTAATCAAATGTACTTTCAAAGATCTACTCATTTTGCAAGGACCAACTGAGGCTATGGTGTGCAAAGTAGAAGGTGTAACTATGTAACTCTACATTAAAAACTACTGTAAAATTCCCCTTTAATTATAATTGCGTTATTAGTTTATTAAACTAAAGTTGTTTCAAGATGAAATACTTTCAAGAAATTAAAGCTTTCTGTACTATGAACATTTTTTCTCGACCAACATTACTGAATGTTGTTATGTTCTAGAACTAAGTAGAAGCAGAAAGTCAGGGTTGAATAGTAGAATACTCTTCTTCTAAAACAAGAAGGAAAATAAGTTTCTTTTTTTCCCTTTGTCGTCACGAGTACAAGAAAGATGCGCTTTACAGTTAAAATGTGGCTGTAATTTTCACATTTAAGAAGTATAAAATTGTGTTGTGTCCAGTTCTAAGATTGGGTAGATGTACATGATATGTAACTTCATTTTCTGTAGACTGTGTGGACTCCACACGTTCAAATGCCAATTTCACTGCTGTGTGCACTATGCAAAAATCTAGCTTTTTATGTCACTTGTTTGAATTGAGAGTACTGTGATAGCGTTTTCACAGTGCTTGAATGCACAGCTCGAAAATGGACAAAGTGATCTGGTGATGTTGGGTTAGGTAAGACAGATTTTCAAGTTAACGTGAGCATATGCACTGATCTGCTATACAGATGACCAACTGCTATAAGGTGTTATGCACAGTGATGCAACCGTCAAGTTTTCTGCTCTTTCTCGAAACTAGATTTTTGCTTCTTGTCTCATCTTGGTGCTTGCTCAAGTCTGTTGCATGGTTCTAGTGCACACGGCAGTGGCTTCCAATGTTTGCTGACATGCACAATTATCAACAGCACACCTTGGAGCAAGAATATGTTGACTAACACCACGAGTGGAAGATTTCAATGCAAATAACTTCAGTCTTAAAATAGAACTGCTCCAAGAAGCTACGTTTAAAAATAATTGCCTGCACATTTGACCGCCCAAACTATTTTCGAAAATTTCACATGCCATTACATCCTCAAAAACTGTGTCCATTTCAACATGCAAGATCACCAACTAGCCCAGACGCAAGCCATTTTAAAAGTACAGGCTTTTTGTTCATTTCAAATGTTGTAGTATCTATAAAATTACAAAACTGTTTATTTCTCAATATTTCAATGTCTCTTTAGCTCCATATTTGTATCCTGCAAGTGCTTTTATTGCAAAGTGGTGCTGCATGTGCGCGAGAAAGAAGAGCCATTCATTGATGGAGCACCACCAGTCTTGCAAGTTTCACGTAACTCCAGCACCAGCCACCATGCTATACTGCATTGTACCACAACGGCATGCATGTCCGGCATAGGTGCGTTATCAGGATTGTCACACTGGCATGCAGTGCTACAAACATCGACGTCGGTGTCAGCAGTAACGGCGAGATGCAGCTAGTGGCACAAAAAATTTGCTTCAATGGAAACATTTTTTTTGTCCTGAATTACAATAATGCAAATTAATGCAACACACAAGCAAAGAAGAAAAAAATAATGAACAACAATTAAGAAGCGATTGTCTCCTTTTCTTATGCAGTAATTCAACCTGCAATTATCTGTAAGACATAGACCAGCATTGGAACCCTTACTGTTACTACAGCATCCAAACTGACTTTAAAATATCTATGCATGCAGTGCGGTAAGCTAGCTCTTCGAGCTCACACTGTTCCACTAATGACAGTCATCAACTCCATTGCTTGGAGTCATCCTTTGCATGGTGCTTTGAAATCACCTTTAGTACAATGATATTGTTTAAGCTATTAAATGTAAAATCTAAACTTGAAGTAAAACAACCGTGGACTAAAAGAATTATGCTTTTAAAATTCTGCCACAACTACCAGCGCATGAAAAGTGTTACTAGTGCTTTTAGCACTAGTAACACTTGTCATGTGTTAAATGCCAGAAACAAGCATTTTGACAACTTCCCCACAGGTAAATTAAGCAGCCATGAAATTATGTTAAGGAGGCTAGTTTTCTGCCACTGCCTAGAGAGCATCTGAGGCTTTGAAAAAATTAAATTTAATGCAACGTTACACAAGCTCCTGTGTAAAAGTGTCCATAAGGTATGGTTTGATGTGTTTATGAAGAATACAAAGGCCTATGGGAGACCAGCGCTGGATAGGTGGCGCGCCGAAAAAGGGCGCCTGGCGGGGAGTCGCGACATAACTCAGCCGCTCGCATGGCCTCCGCGCCGCCGGCTAATCTCGGAGGCCATGCCGCTCGCGCTTATACGACCGGCCGCACTGTACCGCGGTGAGCGCACGCGCGTGCGCTGTTCCCGTGCTTCATTTTGGCGCGAACAGCTCGAGCAGCCATTGCGCCAATGATACTGCTCTATGGTTTAGAAAAAAAAATAACTTTGTCTGAAGGCTACTTTCTCAAGAAAGCATTGGAAAACGGAGACAAGTCCTACAGAGCAGACTACGTCTGTGCATACGGCGTCAAAGAGACAGTGCTGTGCCTTGGTGGCGACTCCGTCGTCACCATTTTCTGATTACGCCCTGGGATTTGTGTCAAGCTAGTGCAGGCTCACAGCCTCCATTGATAAGTACGTGCTGCGTCAATACCAGCTGCCCACTACTGCAGTAAAGAAAAAAATAAGAGGCAAGGAGTATCTGCGTCAACGTTTTTCTGCCGTGGTATGTATGCCCAGCCCGCGGTATGTATGCGCGCGGACGTTGATCAAGCAAACCACCGTGCTAGCATAGCATGTATGGTGTCGCGCTGTTATGCTCGAGGGCGCGGGACAGATTCCCGGCCACGGTGGCCGCATTTCGATGGGGTTGAAATACAAAGAACACCCGCGTACTGAGATTTATGTGCACATTAAAGAACCCCAGGTTGTCAAAAATAATCCTGATTCCCACACTTTGGCGTGCCTCATAATCATACCTTGTTTGGCACGTAAAACGCTATAGCAAGTGTCGATGTTGATCAAACACGTTTATTCTAAGCAGGCACAGGCAAGCGAAAAAACTAACACATTACGTTAGGCGAATTAAACGGCGAGTAAAAATCCAAGATATTTGACCCTTTTCTAGCGAGGCATATAATTGCGATGGCACTTCGCCGCGGCAGCCAATAAACAAAGAAGCTTTACCGCATCGGCTGACTCCAGTAAGCTAAGCTTCGAGTAGTCCGCTGATTTGTTCGTGACAACTCTGTCTGTAGCACAAGTAAAGTTCAACGGAGGCATCCATCGCGGGCGTATTTCTTATAACTTTGCAGCGGCTTCGGCGCGAACGTGCCCCCGTACACATCTCGTAGACAGACAGCTTTCCTTCTGCGTAACTGTTTGCAAATGATGCAGACTACCTGCCTATCGTATCATTCATTGCACGCGGTGGCATCAGAAATGAACTTGGTGGTGGTCAGATGAAAAAATTGTTACATATGTTGCATCCTGCATAATATGTACGTTTTTTTACGACAAAACACCGATTAAATTCCTCTCGTTGGCCCCGGTTTCCACTGGTGGCCCTTACTATCGAATAAATCTAGCAGACACGCGCAATTCGGTTTAGAAACCAGCCCGACGCCACTAGACAGTAGAGCAAGAGCAGAACATACTGTGCTCGCCTGACTGCCGGGATGCAACGCCGCATCCGTTCATATTCATACGTTTTAGAAGGAAAAACATAGAAGGATACGTCCTCCCCCATTTCTACGTATTGTGGCTGTTGAATGCGCAACAGTACCGCCAGCATCCTCTTGTTTTGTTTCGGCGATACGCGCCCGCATCGCCTCAACCAGTCGCCACTCTCGTCCGCGGGAGCGGCTGGAGTATGCGCGCTTTGGCCACCAGGGCGGCCGCGGAAACTCCAGCGCTGGTTCCCTATTGGCCAGCCACCATGCACTATGAGATGCATTTGGGTAAATAAAGAATGTTCCACATTCACTGTCACGGCCACACGTGGAACTAGTTAACATTGCCAGTGCTACACATACACAAATACCCAAGAAAGGTGACAGCAACAGCTGCTGCAACTGCGCAATGAATAATGCTCTGCATGCGCAGTGCAGAAATTGTGGGTTCATGTTTTTGTTTCTGGCAGCAAGTTGTCTTTTCATCCACTTTTATTTCCCCCCATCTCCTAACTAATACATTCAATTAAGAATTACAAATCTCCCCTTATACATTCCTCAGCTTCACTATTTGTTACCTCCCTAGCAAAAATGCCAATAGAATTTTCTATTGGTCTTATAGAAAAATCTTATTTGTTGTATAAGTGCTCTATTGGAGAATTCTATTGTCACCAATAGAGACCAATTGACGACATCTATTTGTCACCGATAGGACCAATAAATTTTTTATTGGTGCCTATAGCTGGCAGCTATTTGTCACTTATAGAACCAATTGACACGTATTGGCACCAATAGGGTTTAATAGGGGACATCTATTTGTCACCAATGGAACCAATAGGTATATGTTAGTACCAATAGTTGGCAGCTATTTGTCACTTATAGAACCAGTAGGCACCAATAGGCTTTAATAGGAGACGTCTGTTTGTCACCTATAGAACCAATAAAGAGCAGCTATTTGTCATTTATAGAACTAGCAGGTGTGAATTGCCGCCAAAGTCCCAGGGTTATGCATGGTATTAAAAGGCCACCTATATGTATTTAATTCACTTACAGGGTCATGCAGTAGCGAATTCAGCGAAAAGGCAGTTTTTGATTTGTTCAGCATTTGAGCAAAGTGGCAGCTGTTTTACATAACAGTGTTCCGAAATATCGCAGCCATATTTTTCACAAATCTCACCAAAATAATTACACAGACGCCGTAGCCAGGGAGGGAGGGGTGCCCCCCTTCCAAAATTTTTATGATACATGGTGTTTTACCGAAAATAAGTATTGAAAATAGGCGTTTTTCTCAAATAGTCAAGGCTTTCAGCAAGTGCTCCCCCCCCCCCCCCCCCCCCGAAAAAATACCTAGCTACGGGCCTGCAGACGCCTGTATATTTGTGCAATTTCATTCTGTACTCAAGGTTATGGCTATGCATTATATTTGTGGGATAAACCCGCAAAAAGACAGGTTTCCAGAAAGAGAAAGTGATCATAGTTGAAAAGGGAACGCGAGAACATAGAGTACCCAGTTTTGGGTACTCAATGTTCTTGTAAAGGCAGCAATTTGTACACTGCTATCCTTGCATGGTGCAAACGGGGTGAGAAAATAAGCTGCTAATAAAATAAGCGAAGTCAACATGTAAAGTAGAAGTCGTCCCTTCCTGCTTGAATGTGTTCACATAATGTATACATCGTTCTTTTCAGCCGGTGGGCTATTGCGATTCTTCGACAGCACGCTATGGAAACAAGCGCGAACAGTATACGGCATCTACCAGCTCCGCTGGTCGCATTACTTTTCGAAACAGTTGTAGCCTGGCTGGTAATAAGACAAGTTATCTATGATAAATTCACGAGACTAGCGTCTTTTTATTGTCGCCAAGCTAAGAGTGCGGAGAAGACAAATGCGAACAGCGCTGTTCGCGTTTTTTTCGTCGCCTTTGTAATAGTAGGTGGTAGGTTGCAAGTGCAAGCTCGCTCGAGCGCTTGCACTTCTTACGACGGTGAACATCGCGTTCGCTGCCGCAGGTTACTGTACCTGCGGGATCACCCTTAATGCGCATCAAATAAAAACAAGAAATATCTGAAGTTCGGAACATGCGGAAACACGATAACGATAACAAAATCACGAGCAACCAACCAAAGTGACACAGGCTTGCCAAAAAAGCTCATTGAAGATAATAGCTGTCGTGTGAGGGCGCTGTATGTCTTCTATTTTATTTTTATTTTTGCAGCTAAAATTTCGGTTCGCTACGCTTTCCATAACCTTCCATCCAATGTGTCAGCAGCTGAATATTTTCCAGGGGTTGGAAATAGAGCAACATATTCCAATACAGTAGCAAAAAATAAAATCTTGTTTTTGTGGTATATGGCCACGGCACGAGCGCCAGCCAGCAAGCGAGCCGACTACAGCCAGCCACAGCCGCAGCGGATGTTTTCGGCCGAGTCACGACTCGAGTGTGTGGTGCGGCATGTTCATGGTCGAAGTCAGGCTTAGAAATGTTATATGTTTGTGTCTATTGAAGGTTGCACGAAAACGCACGTGTGTAATCGCGACGACAATGCAAGGTCGGCCATGAGCGTCAAAGAAGTTAAACGTTTCAGCGCTAAAAGCGTCTCGGACTTCAACAGCAGTAAGTGGTACCGAGCGTGCTGACAGGATGCTGCTCGCAAAGGTGGATGCTTCGTTGCGCATACCCTGCCGATGTTAGGTAAGTGAACTGTTTTTTATATATTTTCTAGTCAGTAAAAGTTGCTCTTGCTGTGCTACTAATTCGCGCATCTGCCAGCGTGCCCACCGGACAGCGAGGACAAGAGCGATAGATCAGTGTTCACTTATGGTTCTTTGCAGATGTATTGAAATAATACCTCTAGCCACGTAAAATGATTTTGTCGCTGCATGTGCCCAGCTCTCACGGCCCTAGCATTGTAACTGGTATGGAATAAGTCTGAGAACTTGGCATAGTTTTTTTAAAAAAAAAGTTAGCCCCTTCGTTTGTTCTAGTTTTTCCGCTCCACAGCCAGCTCACCGGAATTCCCCTTATGCGGATTCTACAGTGTGTTGTATCTGCATATATTTTTTTATTCTAATGCTTGTTTTCTTTCAGTAGCACATCTAAATATTTTCCTTCTTACTTCCTGGTATTTTATGTTTTTTTTTCAGGCACTACCTAGAGAAGCGGTGCAGTGGCACACATTTGACAAGGAAGCACAGCATGCCTGGAAAGCTTGTTGCGGGGAAGATCGCCGATGTGATGAAGTTATCCTGTAATAATGATAAATATAGCACATGCCTCCCTTCAAATAGAATTTGTTCATTTTATACAGGCGCTGCTATGTTGCAGTCCTCAAATGCCCATTATTTAATATGCCAAAATTACGAGATCCCAGCAGAGAAATATGCCAGTAGATTTCCAATACACAAATACAGTAGTAATAGGCAAATAGAATGCCAATAGACAAATATACTACGAGTACGCCAATAGACAAACACAATAGGCAAATAGAGTGCCAATGGACAAACACACCAGTAAACAAATAGAGGTCGAATAGACCAGCACGCCACCTATAGACCCATACGATACCAATAGACCAATATGTTCAATAATCCGATAGGCTATTGGTTCTTCTATGGGTGATTTTTGCTAGGGCTTCATCAAGTCGTGTTCAATGAAAAGAGGCCCCTCGATTGATTCCCGTTTTCATTCTAACACTTTTATGCAATACATAAACGAAAAAATAAATAAATAAAGAGATACTCAATGGCCAATGAAGTGCAAATGCAACATATGCATGCAGAAGCCTTACCTTTGAATTCAGCCAGTAGTTGTGACATGTCTCGTGAAGTGCTAGCCCCCGTCCGAGCAGTGGAAGCATCTCTGCGCTGCTTTCCTTTCAGGGAGTTCAGGAAGCCTTGACACAAATTAAGAACAACATGTACAGTAGAAGATTGCAGGCAAGTAAAGAAACAGAAACCATGCATATTAGAGGAACAGAAAACAGGCAAACATGAGCAAGAGTTGACAGCAGGCTTAGTTGGTACTCTATTACAAGCAAAGGTGAAGGGGGACGGAAAGACAAGGAAGCCGGAATGGAGTATGAATGAGTGCATATTTTTCAGATGCGAGATTTTTCAGTTCTCTGGGATTTTTTTTGGAATTCCCTGTCACTCTTACCCTTAGCTGCAGATGACAACTAAAATTTTCTTTGTCAGATGGTGTGCCGTGCAGTTATCAAAATGTGATGCATGTTACAGTCCTACTAACAAGGCAGCCATTAAACGAATTTGCTTCCTTGTTGTCTAGGCATAAATTCACAACATTAAAGGCACACCAAAGTGAAACAATTAGTTTAGACTGATAAATTGTACTCTGAAAACTCTGTTGTCGTTAATTTCAATCAATGTCAAAAGTTGCACTTTTAAACTTCCCACTGAAATCTCCGATGATGACATGATGGATTTTGAAATATTTTTTCGTATTTTGGCCACACTGACTCAACAATTTTTCCAAAACTTGGTATGTCAAGTCTCTGGCTCCCTCAAAAGACAATGTACTTCATTTTTACCAATTAGGAACTATGTAGGCCCTAGCAGATGCCTTCGAAACCTATGATGTCACTGCGACTGGCGTGGGAACTTAAAGGTGGCGCCGCCACCCGCATTTTCTTTTTGTGCGTTTTCTCGTAGCAAGCGTGGTCTTTTTGGTGTCGTGGAAGAGCAATTGACTAACACGAGAAAAATCGTTTTTCTCTTTAGTGTCCCTTTAAAGTTGCCATCTCCCAATGAAGTGGCACTGGTTAGGCCTAGAGGCAGGCAGTGTGGAGCTGGGACAAAAATTTGATGGCGGCCAGCAGAGCAGGCACCTGGCAACATGCCATGTGCACCGCACATGTTCTTTTGGCCAATGGTTTGGCTTGGTTGGACTACAGTCAGCAAGTTGATGTGGTCATACTGCATTATAATGCCAATCACATAGCTGTATACTTGTGACAGTGCAGCTTAGTGCGATTTCCGTGCTGTACATGGCATGGCAAGATGCCAACAATCCGTTAAAATCAGCGGGACACAACTAATCTTTCATTAGAGGTGAACTGTTTACATTTCATTATAATACACATGATTGCAATTTTTTTTATCAACATCTATCTGTGTGCAAACTCAACATTGCCAACATTATTGAAAGGCACCTTCTACATTGCCTGTCATCATGGATTTGGTGACCATGACCTGCAGATACATTGATCCATCCTTATCATAACATCAAAAGATTTTTGTGCTTGCCTCTGCCTTATTTACGCTCAAATACTGCCACAAGTTAATTTCTCGCTCTGCACCATTTAACTTCTTTCAAATAAACATATATCTGGAATTTTAGTTGCAACAAGCAGCTACATCAGTTTGCATTAGAATAACTTAAATCCCAGCTACTTTGTATATCTTATCAGTATTCTCGGGAGACTAGAAACGAACACGAGGAAAGCTAAACAGGATAAAAGCAAAGCTTGTAATAGTCCATTCTGTGCAATGCACCGTATTCTGTTCCTACTTTTTTTCTCTTCCTCGTGTTGTTACTATTATACAAACTGCACTCACAAAATCTGCACACTACACAATCCTAATTTCTCCCATAAGTTTTTGTAGCGTGACATGCAGTGCAAACAAGCCATGCAAGATGCCTACCAATGAGTGCCTCAATGTCAAAGAACAGCACGTGACTGTCCTGATCAGTCGGGCTGGTCCTGAGCCCCTGAACCATGAGCGGGTGTGTCCGTGATCGTGTATGGGCACTGTCTCCAGCTTCATGTCCTCCATGCTGCATTCGTAAAGGGGAAACAAATGGCACCCTTCACTTGTGGGCATTTGAAGTCGATATAAGAATCATGACCTGTCTTGCGTCACCTGATCGAATCAGCTCAAGCAAGAGCCAAATATTTTGATAACTGGCTATGACAGGTCAGATCATGACACATTTGTGACTTTATTAAACAATTTTTTGTAATACCTTGTTGTACGTTGCATCTTAATAGCCATATTTGTATAACTAACAACACTGCATTGTTACCTGTTGTATTTTACATCTTAATAGCTATTATTGTATGTTTAGAAACATTACGCCGTTATTTTTCCTAATATGTATGTTTCTGCTGTAAATTCCTGTTTATTGTGCCTATCATTAACTATCATTACATAATCACAAACATTCTGGTACCTCTTTGTGCTTAGAATTTTGTTTTTAACGTTTCACCACTCTTCTCTGTAATGTCTGTTGATCCTGAGGGTATCATAAATAAATAAATAAATAAATAAATAAATAAATAAATAAATAAATAAATAAATAAATAAAAGGCCTTCATCCCACAGTAGACAGATTTGGCTGATGACCACAGAGGCTATGTGTTCTCGATATATATCTTTCAGGGGTGTGTTCACTTATGCATGAGCTGGGGTGTGATGTAATCGGAGTGAGCAATGAGTCCTCAGCATACCGCCTTTAGCTAAAGAGCATCTGCTAAAATGATCCAATCCCAAATATTGTCTTTATCAACAAGCAATGAAGCAAAATCTTATGGGGGGAAGCTGCTTTTTCGGACAAAAAATTTTTAAAAATCACTTTTCGTTAACATTATTTCTAGATTCTGCCACTCTGATATAACCTCACCAATTTTGATGCATGTTAGGTCATTACTTTAGCCATAACAGCTTTTTATATCACATCAGCAACCAGTGGTTTTTTTATTCATTGATATTTTTCCTGTAACCTTTTTCGTAACTTTACAATTTTCTTAGAGGCTTTTCTCGATTTTGGCACACTTATTTTGATCATTTTTGTCTTGCTGAAAAGCGTACTGTTTAGTGGGTGTAATAGAGTGTCAAATGTTACTTTCAGGAGATAAATTTTTATAAAGGATGAACTAAGAAAAGTGCTTTTTCTCAGTCATTCAGGTGAAAACTATGAAGCTTTATAACTTTTCTTCTAGGAAAGCTAGAACCATATAATTATGCTTGTTGCATTCCTTGGCGTGTGTAGAATCCAATGAATTTAATTCAACAGGATATGTGCTGCCAGTTTAATCAATATGTGATAGAATGATTTTTTTCATTAGGAATTATTTTAAAATTAATGGCATAGTATATGTAAAAACCGAGTACATATTGGATATCGGCACATGAAAATACATAATCGCTGAAGTTTTCGTCATCCTAGCTAATATAATATAACTATGTCTAAAAACTAGGCTTGTGTGAATATTCGAGCATTTCAAATATTCGAACGAATATTACAGTTATGGAATTCGCTTCGATTTGAATTTAAATTATTGGAAATTTCGAAGTATTCGAAATGAACGAATAGGTGTACATTAATCTGCATGTAACCTCCCTGTAAAGCTGGTTTCACTCCAGTGGAGGAGTGCTGTACCATGAATACACCTTTCCAGAAAAAATCCGCACTGCCGCAAAGACCCACTTCAAGGTTAAATGAACATATATTAGTACTAGGGGTCTGCGAATATTCGACTTTCGAATTCGAATTGAATAATACTTAATCGAATAATTCGATTCGGCTTTCGAATACCTAGTATTTGAAGTTTCGAATAATTCGACAGGAAGAATATCTAAAATGTGACAAAGGCCAATGGTGCAACTTGGTCAGGGTGGGGTGGCTAAAACTAACGCTAATGTCGTTACAGTAGGCCTTTCGTTAAAACTTTCACTGTTATAATAATAATAATAATATCTGGGGTTTAACGTCCCAAAACAACGTAGTGGAGGGCTCTGGAAATTTCGACCACCTGAGGTTCTTTAATGTGCACCTAAATCTAAGTACACGGGTCTCAAACATTTTCACCTCCATCGAAAATGCAGCCGCCGCGGCCGGGATTCGATCCCGCGACCTTCGGGTCAGCAGTCGAGCGCCATAACCACTAGACCACCGTGGCAACTTTCACTGTTATCCTGGTTTGAAAGCGAGCGCATCTTTACATTAAAGGAGATTATGTCATTTCTTCACGTAAAAAAACACATGAGAAAACAGTCAAGCCCTTCAAAAATTTGTTTCTAAAGCGAAGGCACTGACTCCTTGCGTAGTTCGCTCGCGTATGCCGCATGCGCCGTAAAACGTCCAGAATTTGGCCCGGAAACCCTCGGTGATTGGCTTCACTTGTGCAAAGTTGTTCACACCGTGCAGTCGTCACTGCCGCACAACAACACTCATTCAGAAACTCACATCGTTCCGGCGCGCAGCCGAAGATTTTTGGGTTTGGAGCACTCATGACGATGAAGCACAACATTACCGTTGTCAGATGAGCCGTAAACACCGTAACATCATGGCGAGAGAGCCTGAAGCCACGTCATGTGAAACAGCTTGTGTCGCTGCATGACAATCTGTAGTCTTTTGGTAGCAGTCACTCACTGCGTTATGTGCTCGAAGGCATGAGCAGATTTTATTTTTTTGTTCTTTCAAATATCAATAACATATTTTGTATTCGATATTTGATATTTTTGGCCATTATTCGGCACCATTCGATTCGAATTCGATTCGAGATAAAATTTCACTATTTGCACACCCTTACATATTACCCTCACATCGATTCACCATTTTTTAAGTTTAAAAGCTCGTTATACTGGCTTATATTCTCTAAGTATAGTAAATTTTAAAATGTAACATATTTTACAGGTTATCAGTAGCATTCTATCGAAAGACAAATCCTACTATACTATTCAAAGTTGCTTTCACTTCCCTTTGAACCAAAAGGAATGACATTTGCACATACCTTGTTTAAATTTTAAAAAAATATTGTGCAGGTTAGTTGGGTCATGACAAATTATGCTAATTTTTCTTTACAATATGTGATATATACTATTCGAATTTGATTCGAAATTATTCGACAAAATCCCTATTCGCTTCAAATTCACTACAAACGTAAAATGTAGGGATGGGCGAATAGTTAATTTGAGGTTCGAAGCGAATCAGAAGCGGATATGGTTAAATAATTTCGAATTGAATAGTTCGAATAGTATTTACCACATATTATTAAAAAAAATGAGCATTCTTGTCATGACCCTTGCACAATATTTTTAACGATTGGAACTAGGTATGAGTGAATGTCACTTTTTTGGTTTGAAAAGCAGCTTTGAATAGTATCAAGAATTGAATAGCAGTGGGGTGCAAGTTATAAGTCGATCGTACAATTTAAAAATTACTATACTTAGCGCATATAAGCCCATGTAACATGCTTTTAAAACTTTAAAAAAAATATATGTACATTTAACCTTGAAGTGTGGCTTCGCGGCAGTGCAGATTTCCCCTGGACAAATTGTTTCACGGCACAGCAACTGTAGGCTGCAGTGAAACCACCTTTACAGGAGGTTATGTGCGGTCAAATGTATACATATATTCGCTCATTTCGAATACTTCGAAATTTCGAATAATCTAAATTCATATCGAAGCGAATTCGAATACTGTAATATTCATTCGAATATTCGAAACGCCCGAATATTCGCCCATCCTCAGTAAAATGCACTATTCGCACAAGCCTACTAAAAACTACTTCCCCTTTTGAAGCTACATTTTGTAGCTATAGTTCCGGTTGCATGTTGGTGACATCCCTGATGTTATTACTAACACTATGAAGTCCACTCTGACCTGGGAATGCTATGAAAACATTAAAGTACAACATTATATGCACTGCAGCGTGCCTTTTTCTGGTGTCATCCGTTCAGACGGACTGAGTATTCAATACTTGTCAGTGCAGTCCTCAATACTTCAACTACTGTGCCTTTTCAAACTGGAGAAAGTACCATTTTGAATTTTTGTGACCCCTGTGTCAAAGGACTGCACCAGTCTCCTTGTAAGTAGATATTCCTGGATCATTTCAGGGAGCCTGGATTCTCTATGGTGCCTTATTCCCAAATCAAAGCTCCTCTCATGTCTCGTGCATGTCTGAAGACTTTTGAGGCTGATCACGCTTCTCTATATCTCTGAATAAATGCTCTGACGTTCTAGCAAGCTCTGCCAAACTATCTCCAATGTGTCAAGACTGTCCGCTCTGCAATGCAACAATTGCTAATGAGTCCGCTGTCCCTCACTTTTAAGGCTCATTCACACCTGCGACTGGCAACGGTCACGTGACCATTTGTGAGTGGCGACCAAAAAGCGATTCAAGGTGATCAACGTTCACGCTTGCATGCGACCTATACCTGTCGCCACACAGAATTCACATCTGCTCACATTGCTATTACCCCATAAAATAAGCTGATTTCCTGTTCCTGTGCCTCTAATTGGTCCAGAGGTTTGCAACTGCAGTCGTGCGACTGAAAAAAAATGCCATGCCTGCGTGGAAAGCGCAGCACAGTCACAGCAAAAGCTGGAAGAATGGCATTTCTAGAGCCGGCTATAAACTCTCTTGGGGCTACTAATACAAGTACACTACCAAAGTACCCACTACGCCATAAATCATAATTTTTGTGAAGTTGGGAAGCGCCTACTGCGCCATTATTCATCATTCTGAGAAGCGAGGTAACAGCTACACATATGTAAGACGTTAGCACTTTGTTGATGCGATGGCTGATGACGAAGAATTATGGCTGAGCCCTTTGTAATGGTTTGGAAGCTTTAAACGACCCACTAGTTATGTAATTCGCATTGTGTGACGCCTGGTCATTATTTCACTCTCCCACAACACTATATAACATAGGGTAACGTGAGAAAGAGAGAAAGAGCGAGGGAAAGAACTTTATTGAGACACTGAGGAAGTGGATCATGGCGGCTTTATGGGCCTCCTTGGCAACCAATAGAACTGCACTTGCGAGGAACCCACTATGCTATACACCTTTTCACAGAAGCACCCTCGCACCCATGCTCGCACCAGTGCGCTGCAGGGTTCGAGGGTATGTTTTCAGTGTTGCCATCGTGCTTTGGGCTGCGCATGTTGTATCTGTACGCTTGGTACGCTTGGATGTTGTTTGCGAATTAGGCCCTTCTTTGCGATAAAAAGCGATTGTCATGGTCGGAAATGGTGCGTATTCAAAGAACCGATCGTCTGGCCATCACTGTGTCGTGCACGGGTGCACGAACAATCAGCGGAAAAGGAACATTTTAGGCGTGTTTGTGTGCCCGCAGCACAGCACGCCGCGCGAGGATTGCAAGTGTGACATGTTCTCGCTGTATCACTTTCCGTCGTCGCCGGAATTGCAGAAGAAATGGGTGGCGTCGGTAAATCGGAAAAAACTACCGTGCTTTGGGCTGCGCCAGTGCTGTGTGTGTGTTGCTTCGGTACGCGTTTGTGTGACTGTGTTATGCGCCTGTGTCCGATACGAAGTGACTACCATGGCAGAAAATTTACTGCATTCGCATAGCAAGTCATCTGGTCATCACTGTGTCGTGTACGGGTGAACGAACAAGCAGCGGAAGAGAAATATTTAAGGTGCAATCGTGTGTCCGCAGCGCATGTACGCCACGCGATGAGTGCAAGCGTGGCATGTTCGCGCTGCATCGTTTTCCTTCGTCGCCTGAATTGCGGCAGCAGTGGGTGGCTTCACTAAATAGTAAGAGCTTGCGCGTGTCGCCCTGGTCACGCCTCTATTCCCGGTATTTCGTTGGCGGCAAGAAAAACGACGAGAACAACGTTCCCAAGCAGCATCCTAGATAGGAAAGAAAGGTACGCAAGCCACTGATGACTCACCTACTAACTCGTGAGAATGTTGCGGATTCACACTTCATATCGTCCATAACACAGCGGCCGACACGGCTGCAAACTCCGCCTTGCCCGGTTACGCATGTGCAGCCTGCGCGCGCCGTACTTCAGCGGACGGCCCATCGGAAACCGACGCGCGATCGGCTTGCGACGGTGTCACATTCCCCTTCACCAGCACGACTTTTTCCTTCACATTGTGCGCCAGCGACTGACCCACACAGTCAAACTGCGCGTAGCTGCGCGACTCCAGTGCCTCGTAGTTGCACACCTGGCGAAGACCCCACGCATTCGCCTCAACGAGATATAAACAATGTTCGCTCGCGGTATTTCTGGCCACTCACAGGTCTCCTCGACCTAGTCTTCGACGTCGTCGGGGTGAATGTAGGTCAACTGTATCTGTGAAGGATTGTGCGGTGTTTACAGTTTACAGCTGACAAACTTACGCGCCGCGAACGAGTATGCGCGGAGGTTTGAAATTGATGGATAATCCGTAGACATTTAGTACGCCAATAAAGGAAAGCGGTAGACAGCTGCAAGAACGCTCTAGTTACCGATTATTAACACTTCACGCCGTGATCGACCTGGTACTACGCTGGCTGCTACTGGTACCGACGACGAAGCACTGCCGTTCGCAGACGCGGAGCTAATTCTTGCGTCGCACGGGCAAATGCGCGCCGCTGAATGGTTCAGACAGCGACGAATAAGTCAATGGCAGCGACGATACCAAACAAAACAGCTTAAAGAAACGAAAAATCAGCAAACACAGGCTTTAGCAGGGACCTCACACCAACAGATAGCGTGCCGGTTCGAGTACGCGCAGCCCAAGATGGCGATTTCGCCAATCTTGCACGTTAGACGGCGCGCATTTCAATATGGCGCCTCCCTGGCGTGAGAACTTGAAAAGGTGTATAAACCGTCATAATTTTTGTGAAGTAGGGAAGAAGCCACTATGCCATTTTTTGTCATTCTGCGGAGAACCGTGGTACCCGCTAAACACCTGTAAGGCATCATGTGCATTTTGTTGATGCTGTGCCTGATGATGAATTATGGAAGAGCCCTTTGTAATGCGTTGGAAGCATTCAACAGCCCACTCGTTGCACAATTCGCGTTGTGTGATGCCTGTTGGTTGTTATTTTAGTTTTCTTCCACGCTATATTACATATGTTAATGTGGTTCCTTCCCAACATGAAGCCTGTATACAGTCTTTTTGCAAAGCAGTTTCAAGCACCAACATGGCTCCCAGGTAGAACACTGGGCTCCCGTGTAGAGTGCCCCGGTTCGAACCCCGTTCCATCCTGGATATTTTTAAAGACGATAGTCTTTTTTGGGGAACTTAAACGCAGAAATTTTGGTCTGCCTGTCTGTCTGTCTTTCTGTTTGTCTGTCTGTCACCCGATTCAGCCACCCGGCCAAAGTTGAACCACCTGCCCAAGAGCCAGCCATCTTGAACGGCTGACTAGGTTCATACTTGTGTACATTGTCGATCAAAAAACAAACATTACGCATATCTGAGGCACAACATCACTAGGTAAGTATTAGGTGGTGTGTTCCTTTAATAGAAAATACATAGATACATGATTCTAAAGACCCTAGACTCTTAAGCTGCGCTGAAAATGCGACTGCGCTGAAACTTGCCTTCCTCCGTGCCCTCTGCACGAGCTCATTGTAGTGTTTCGATTTCGGTTCAGTATTGCACTGTACGAATGCCATGGGGCGCCGCTCTGGCATTCCTGTTTTACCCAGGCGACATGTAAATAAAAGTGTGTGGAGAGTACTCGTTTAGTACGGACCGTTCTTCTGCTTCGGCGCTTCGTGCCAAACTGCACGTTCGGGCTGGCTGGCGTCCCCGCCGGTCGCGTTGGTAACCTCCGGTCTTCGCCTGTTGCTGCGCCGGGACTACCAGCCCGCAACACAGCACTCATGTTTCCTTACGTATTGCCAGATGGCGTCCATATCTCACGTAGCGCGTACTTCTATCATCTTTAGACGACATTTGCAGCAAAGCACGCAGATACGCGGCCAATTTTTTTCCCTGTTTCATTTTTTTCTAGGCTTGCGCGAATATTCGAGCACTTCGAATATTCGAACGAATATTACAGTATTCGAATTCGCTTCGAAACGAATTTAAATTCTAGGAAATTTCGAAGTATTCGAAATGAACAAATAGACAAACCGCACGTAACCCCCTGTAAAGGTGGTTTCACTGCAGTAGAGGTGTGCTATACCGTGAATACACCTTTCCAGGAAAAATCCGCACTGCCGCGAAGTTTTACTTCAAGTTTAAATGAACATACAGTAAAACCTCGTTAATTCAAAGTCACTGGGACTGTGAAAAATCTAATTAAGCAGGTTTTCGAATTAACCAACATACAAAAAGCGGGATGAAAGGAACTTTGAATTACTGGAAGCAATCAGAGGTGATCGTTTGCTGTTCCTGCTAGTTTGTGGCTACGAGGGTAATGTCTTCCAGCAATACCCGGTCCAAATTTTGCCGCTAAAGTGGGAAACGGTGGGCCTCGCTGCTGCCAGTGCAAGAAAAAAAATAGGGGGAAAAACGGTCTCGTAATCAACTGACATGCGCGCCTGCGGAAAAGACGTGCTTCGCTGCAACACAGTGGTGGCACGCGGGCAGCATGTCACCTGCTCCTGGCAGCGTCAGCGCGTCATGATGCGACCATTCGCCCATTCTTTCTGGTGAGATAAAGAATTTAATAATGACCAGTGTGACGGAATTCGCTATGTGTTCTGGGTGGAAAAGATGATCATTGAAGTGTTCGAACTGAGTTTTCGAAGTAGGCGTTGCAGGCAAGTATTCTGCCAGCAGTGCTAGTGTGCAAATTGCCGGAACAACAGCCATTGGGAGGTTCGCATACATCGCGAATTCCGTCAGACCGCCCTTTATTAATTTCTCTATTTTCCCAGAAAGAATGGGTAAATCATGGCACACTGACGTTGAGAGAAGCATGCGTCATACTGCCCGCGTGTCGATGCTGTGTTGCAGTGAAGCACATCTTTTCCGCAGGGGCACATTTTAGTTGACCACGAGACCGCCTTTTGTTTAGTTTTTTTGTTCCTGCGCTGGCAGCAGCGAGGCTGGGATGCTTCACTAGTCACTCATTAGTATCGCTACAATGCATTGCCTTGTGGCTCCTAAGGGCCATAGTTTCTGCGGATTTGCGGCTAAATCGGGATCGGGGAATTGGCACATGGCACCTAAAGTTTTCGAAGTAGCCGGGCTGGTACTGACCGCCGCTTCAAATTATCCACTCAAATTTACATTGCGAAATACGGAGCCAAAGAAATCCTTCTAATTATGCGGGATTTCGAAATAACAGAGTTCAAATTAATGAGGTTTTACTGTATTACCCTCACATCGATTCATCATTTTTTAAGTTTAAGAACTTGTTATACCAGCTTATATGCTCTAAGTATAGTAAATTTTAAAACTTAACATATTTTACAGGTTATCACTTGCATTCTACCGGAAGTCAAATGCTGCTATTACTCAAAGTTGCTTCCACTTCGCTTTGAACCAAAAATAATGACATATGCATATGCCTTGTTTCAACTTCAAAAATATTGCGCTGGTTAGTTGGGTCGTGACAAATGTGCCCATTTTTCTTTATAATATGCAATATAAACTATTCGAATTCGCTTTGAAATTCGCTTCGATCAAATCACTATTCTCTTCGAATTCGCTTCGGACCTAAAATTTACTATTCGCACAAGCCTATTTTTTTCCCCCTTATTTCGCACGATAGCAGTTACGGACATCAGCGGCGGCGGCAGTGGACAACTACGGCGCCAAAAACGGCCGTTGTGTTCTCATAACAGCTTTTGCTGTAAAAGTGAGCAGTAAGTGATGAGCCTAAGCAGTTGCCTTGCGACCAAAGCGGCCATTTGTGACCAACTCGGTGGTGTGTATGAGTGTGTATGATAGAAGATATTCCTGACCTGGTGTCCGGGAGCATGGTGGTGCGAAGAGTGGTGCCGATGGCTCATTCCACGCTGGCTGGCGTGCCGTATGACAGCCATGTTATGGTGATGCCCAGCCACGCTTGTCATGCGTTCTACTCGGTGCCCAGAGTAGTCTTCGCATGCGTTCAGGATTTCCTCCGCTGCTAGACCCCGAAGGACTCGGTCTAGGTGGCCTGCACAACCAAACATATCTGCTGATTGCATCATCACCTTTGTAGACCTATTGATGTCAATTGAAGCATAAAGGCTTCTCTCAGAAGTCTCCAGTTGCTGCAAGAAAGAGAAAAAAAGAACGAACGAAACTAGAAGGGAGCATGATGACATGCCTCACTCTCTTCAAAGCTTATTTGTGTATCGGCTTACGAGAAGTAGGCCCTTCAAAGTTGCCACACAGCTTCTTACGGCTATCTAGAAACAGCTAAGAAAGATTCTTGGTTTATATCAAAATGTTCAAAAAACAATTTTATCATACATGTCTAAATTGTTTCTTATGTGAAGTGAACAGAAAACAAGAAATAAATTTAACCCAAAACTTGATATAGCGAACTTCAAGCTTGAAAAAAAAAACATAGGTTTGGGCATGCTGGTATTACATTTCAGCATTTAGCGTAGGATACAGTGCAAGGACAGAGTGATATAAAATATACATTGTATATCACACATCTTTGTGTTGTGTCTTGCGCTAGATGCTGAACTTTGGCATATGTTTCCCTTGGACATAGTGCTTACCATGTGCCCGCTCTGTAGCCTCTAGCCAACAGCCAACAAACTGCATTATTGACAAATGCATTGCAGCTATGATATTGCAGTTAAGATACAGTAAAAGCTCATTAATTCAACACTCATTCATTTGGGAAATCAGATAATTCGGGCGTGCTGTCTAGTCCCAGCCAGCATATACATTGTTCAATGGCATCAAGCTCTCGTTAATTCAGTCGTATTTGGCTGGTTAATTCGGACGATCCTCGGAGCATTCCAAGGACGAAGCGCCGCAAATATGCGACATAAAGCAGCGAAAATCACATTTTCAACCAAAATAGCCAAAGGCTTTCATAAAGATGTGCTCGTCATTCACAATCATGTAGTTGGTACGTTGTAGGGTATGGGTTCAGAGCCTGTTTCGGAATGTATGAGGCCAAGTGGGAAAAGCGATTTTTTTTCCAGACATCATTTTTTGGTTTTTGATCATGTTAAATGCGCATCTTATCGCCCATCATTTTGCTGCATAAAGTTCCTGTCTATGTGGTTTCTTTGAAAAGATACAGGCAAAAATATTAGACCACCCATCATCTACGAAACCGAAACTGAAAGTGCCAGTTTTGTGTGCATCATACGATTAAAGGGACACTAAAGGCAAATAGCAATTTATGTCAGCATGAAAGTTCAATGTATGACAACGTCTAAAACGGCAATATTATCAACAGCAGTGCCCTACTTACCGAGAAATTAAGGTAAATGTATCCTACGATGGAGTGCCACGAGTGGGACATTTTGGAAGTGATTCCAATGATGAGGGAGAGTCTGAATACAATTAATCACTAGTAATCAAACTAGCTGCAATAAAAAAAGAACCTTCTGTGCATCAAGACACGTAATAAGATGCTGCTTGTTCGTTTCTGTTTGATTCATGGAAAAAAGAACCTCTCTGGTGTTGCAACGAGGAACAGCGCGCGTGGCTCGAAAGTTCCGTTTTCACCGAACTGCGCTTCGCCCGGCGCCCTGCTTCGCTCACGCGGTCGAGTCTCAGTGGTAGTTTTGGTATCGCGTACTGCCACGTGTGTTTTGCATGCTTGTGAAAGTCGCTCTGACAGAAAGTTCGACAAAATACCGCATGCACGTGATGTTGCCGGATGCCCGAATGGTGCACGCCGCCAGTGCATGCCGCCGCGCAGTAAATATGGGCAACGTTGTGCATGGAAACAGTGACGTACGAAATACCGCTTTCAGGCGGATGATTTGAAGTGTGCTAACGCGGCGCGGACCACTGAAATGTGATTCTATTTCAAAATAAGCACTTCCTTGGCATAAAAGTTGCACTACGAGGTTTCTGGACCGCTATTTCAATCAACGTTGACTTAATATTTGCCTTTAGTGTCCCTTTAACTTGATATGTAGTATTTTTTTGGTTACTATTTCACAATCATATCAAGTGCAAACATGTAATAATGCTTAATAGCATTGTCAACACATCATTTTTAATCATAAAAGTCGAACTTCAAGGTGGACGTGCAACGTCATACATCTGTTGTTAACGCTCAAGGGCACGTATGTGAGCTTGTCTATGATCAAACTTAATATGTACGACGCTGTGTGTCATTTCACTAATGGCAACAGAAGCACGTTTGATATTTTGAAGCAAGTTGGCATCGAGCCTGGCCTCTACACTGCAAAAGCTTGCCTCACAAAAGATCGGCACCGCATCGCAAACGCATCCCATCATGGCACTGATGCTGCAAAGCAAGCTAGAAAAAAAATGGCGAGTTGCCGCTCGAGCAAATGCACACCAGAGTAATGTCCATGATGGAACTAACTACAAATATCAAGGATTTTAGCGCTCCTGATCACAGTGTGTAAGCGCTGCACCAGTTTCAAATCTTTGTTGATTTTCTCAGAACTTATATTTTTGGTATTTTTCCTTATAACTTTTTTTCTAATAAAAATTTTTCATTAAAACTTGGCAGACTTCCTTATCACATTAGTGGGTGTGCAATGAACCTCAATAAGCAAAATCGTGCCACAAGATTTAATATGGCTGCCTCTTATACGAAGGTGCCCCTAGTGTTAGCGCATATTATCTTGTTATTTAATCACTATGCCTTTAATATTCATCTGATCTCATTTCTTTTGGTTCACTGCACTGGCTGAAGCTTCTTTGATGTCCCTACAAAAAACGAGGCTTTTTTATTGAGTGGAAATTGAGTTAGGACTGTTCGTGTAAGGCCCACTTTTAATGAAATTTTTAATTTGAAAAATTAAATAGGACTTGCTTTATAATGCTCACATGTGCCTAAAAAGGTGTGCTTTATAATTTGGACTAATAATCTCTAGTGCTTATCGCTTTTTAAAATTTTTTTTTCCCGACACTTGGCCTCATACCTCAAGTCTTGAGCCAGGTTCACATTGTGAGGAAGTTGCAAATGACAAGAACTGTGGCTTTTGCGCTGCTCTAATGCAAAATAATTACTGGATTTACGTATTCCTCAAGAAAATAAAAGTACATTGATGAAATGGGCATTTTTCAACTGTTTTTCAGATACTTTCGATACTTCAGCATTCGATTAATTCCGTGAAATCCGAATTAATGAGCTTTTACTGTAGTTCTATACTTGCAGTGGTGGGAAACCTGCGCCAATTGCGCCAATCTGAGCCAACTGGCAATTGCTGCTCCACACTGCTCCAAAAGGGTCTTTTTTGCCTAATTTGTGCCATTGCTGCGCCACAACGTGGTGTTAGGAACCGAAACTAATGTTTCGTGGACAGCGCGCTTCGTGAGTGAATGTACGTCGTGGTCGCCATCTTGAGCTGCTGCATTTGTTAATGGCGCCACTAGCGTTCCAGTCGTCGTGACAGCCGACGCAATCCAATATCAGTGGCAATGGTACAGCAGCACTAGCACCCTAGCTACCCTAGCAGCACTGCAACCGCGCCGCAATATTCGCTTTCTGCAACGATGTGCACTCCTCGATGCTGATGCTCTAGCTGTCCTGGCAGTGGACGGAAGTGCGTTTGTGTTGTCACCTAATAAAAGCGTGCAGTATGGTTACGACAGAGCTACGCTTGCTGTTCCGTACGTGTACGGTTATCGTAATGGCGTGAGTGTAGCGTGGTTTCTGTGTGCACGATCCGCAACGATCAACTCCTCAACAGCGAGCTGCTTTCGTTTCTACAAAGCGGTGTGCATGTGAACGCGGTCCGGCACAACGATCAGCGGCAAAATGCATGCAATAGGCTTAAAGCAGCGCGACGCGACAGGGTTGTCAGCGATACGTCATACTGGCGCGGTCGTCGGTGGCCGCCACCTCACATTCGTTCTTTCCCTATGCTTGCATCGCTGCAATCGCGCGGAAGTAGGAATCATTTATCGACCGATTTCCGCACTTTCGAAGAGAGACACTGTGGCATCAGCAAGTTCAGCGGCGCAGAAAACTTTAATTGCGTAAAACGTTATCGCGGCACGCAGTATGTATATTAGAGCTGTGCACGGGCCGTATTTCCGAGCCCGAGCCCGGCCCGGGCCCACTGACTTTGTCGAAGGCCCGCCCGAGCCCGACGGCAAAGAGCTGCGAGCCCGCCCGGCCCGGCCCGACGTACGAAAACACCATCCCGAGCCCGGCCCGGCCCAGCCCGGCTTTTTGAAGGTTCGCTGTGAAAACAAAACATCGTTTTCCAGTAATTTGGCATTTTATTGAGCATATAAAATATGATCAAACGACACACGACGAACAGTGTCTATTGCACAGATTACAAATTGTTGTGCAAAAACAGCAAGTAGTCCACCGATTCCGGCTTCAACGATGTGCGGCGCTTTTGCATTATGTAGCCCGCCGAACTGCATGAAGTTACGTGCGCTGCTTGCACTCGTCGCCGGAATTGCTAATATCTTTTTGCCAGCCTGGCAAGCTTGGCATATCTCTGCTGCTTGTTTTTCCAGAAGACTAAAACTTCAGATGGACAGGACGGCGATTCCATAGAGAGATAATCGGAGAGCTCATCTTTTGTAACTGCTACATTCTCACCACTGTCGCTCCACTCGCTGAACTGCAATGGAAAGGAAAAGCAGAAAAGGCGCTGTATACGCGCTGGAAAACAATTCCCGCTCATTCTCTATGTTTCGGGCTTGAATCGGGCTTTGCGCCGGGCCCGAGCCCGGCCCGACAAAACTCCAAGCAGCCCGAGCCCGGCCCACGGGCCGGGTCGGGCTCAGGCTTTCGGGCTACCCGGAGCCCGTGCACACCTCTAATGTATATATTAGAGCTGTGCGAATAGCAAAATTTTGGGTGCGAAGCGAATTCGAATATTGAAGTGCGAGTGCGAATCGAATCAAATATTTTTCGAATATTTCTCGAATATTTCTAGAATATTTTTCGAATACTTCGAAGTGAAATTGCAGAAAAAAAAAGTTAAGAGAGGATTCCTAAGCTTATTCTTATGAGATAGCAACACGAAAGTGTTTCTTTTTGCTAGGTTGATGAAGCACTGGTGGTGTGGTGTTTCATAGTTGTCTTATCAAGAATGAGGCAATGTAGAGGCCGAATTCTATTTATGTACATGATTTGGTGCAACCAAAGTGTTTCCGACAACACTTTACACATGAAAGGCAAAGATGCCATTTCCTCAGCCTCCCCTACTCTTTAAACTTCTGTGGAAGCCCAACTGATGTGGCGGACAAGGGTGTGCTCCCTTCAAGTCCGCAGTTCCAAATCTGCCTCGAAGACGTTGATATATAAGAACATCTGAAATTTTGGATGCTAAAAAGCTTTGGCTTCCCATTTTTCGGACCTTCTGCCCAAATTTCAGGTCCAAAACAGCATTAATTGAACCCCCACCTCTGCCACATCTCTCATCTCCATGTTGGAACCAGCGTTTTCTTGAGTTAATACATCTGCGACCGTAGCAGAGCTTGAAAGGCAGCTTTGCCGCAATGTGATGAGGTGAAGCATACTGAAAATCTAGGGACCACTTCCAATCAGACATTGACTGTCTCGGCAAAGTTCGACTGTAACGGAGCTTGAAAGGGACCCTAAATCACCAACAGGCGCTCGCTAGCTCCTCTCCGTGCCTTTTCTCTATCGACAAACAGCCGTGAATACGTCACCTGTATGATTAGGTGACGTCGTGAGCAAGAGACGCTGTCAGTGGATGAATAAGAGCCTGTTTTCTGCTACCAAATGCGCGCGCTTCTTGCATTTCCACTTCGGACGCTGAGGAAAGGCACTCGGAGAGATGGATAGACGAGCCGACAAACGCAGCCTAGCGAAGGAAAGAGCGAAACGAGAAAGCGCGTGCAACTCCGCCAGCGTTCGCTGTAGACTTGTGCACAACTGCAACACCACAACTAAATTTCGACCTCTGGGTGGTTTAGGGGCCCTTGAAAGGCAGCTTTGCCGCAATACCGGGGTGTGATGAGGTGAAGCATATTAAAAATCTAGGGACCACTTCCAATCGGACGTTGACTGTCTCTTGGCATAGTTCGACCGTAACGGAGCTTGAAAGGCAGCTTTGCCGCAATACCGGGGTGTGGTAAGGTGAAGCATATTGAAAATCTAGGGACCACTTCCAATCGGACGTTGTGTCTCGACAAAGTTCGACCGTAACGGAGCTTGAAAGGCAGCTTTGCCGCAATACCGGGGTGTGGTAAGGTGAAGCATATTGAAAATCTAGGGACCACTTCCAATCGGACGTTGACTGTGCCTTGGCAAAGTACGACCGTAACGGAGCTTGAAAATGCAGCTTTGCCGCAATACGAGAGTGTAATGAGGTGAAGCATTTTAAAAATCTGAAGGGGTCACTTTCAATCGGACGTTGACTGTGTTTGTTTTTGGGAAGTTCGAATAGTAAAATTCGAGTGCGAATCGAATCGAATAGCAAACACTATTCGAAAAATATTCGAAATTTCGAATATTCGCACGCCCCTAGTATATATATATATATATATATATATGTGTGTGTGTGTGTGTGTGTGTGTGTGTGTGTGTGTGTGTGTGTGTGTGTGTGTGTGTGTGTGTGTGTGTGTGTTTGCACGTGTGTTTATTGGGTGTCCCCCAGCTAACTTGTGCCAAGGGTTTAAAAATGCAATATTAGAGGCAGTTGAGTGAAATCATTTACATATTGCTGACAGCCACCTTGCGCGCTACAGATACTTTTTGTTTTGTAAATTGTTAATTAGGATTATTTAACTCAATTTCTAAATATTGACTTTAGGCAAGAAGTGGGATTTGCAAAGTTCGAGAGCGTCTTCACAAACCCCCATTGCATTATTTGCGAGAAAGGAAGTCTCACGTGTATCATTTTTTCCGAGCTGCAAAAAAGCCCGAGAAATACGAAAAAAAAAACACGTGACTAGCGCTTTCGCGCGCCGCCATTGTGCTGCTCTCAGCCGTGGTTTGAGCGAACGAAATCAGCTGCGGCCGCGACTCGCCGGCTTCGTCACAGCTAGTTGCAGCGGTAGGCCGATAAATTGGCAGTAGTTTCTTGGCCTGTGTCAGCCAGTTGGCGCGCGTGACGGTGCAAGTTTTAGCGAGCCCGGGCCAAGCAACAACCGCCAACTTATCGGCCTACCGCTGCAATGGAGCCGGTGAGCCGCTGCCGCAGCTGATTTCGTTCGGTCAAACCACAGCTATGGTGGCTACCATGGCTGAGAGCAGCACGATCACGGCGCGCGAGTGCGCTAGTCACGCGGATCTTTTTTTTTTTGTATTTCGCGGGCTTTCCTTGCAGCTTGGCTAAATTCTAGGCAAAATTTTCTTCCTCTGTATGTTTCATGAAAAGTCCGTGCCTGCTCAAAACACAGGGGTAGCTGCTCCAAAAGCAGATTTTGCCTGCTCCAATGGCTGCTCCAAAATGCTGGAAGGCATTCCCACCACTGCACTTGCTTTCTCCTAATGTGCAAGTAATGAGTATGACAGTAAAATAAGACTACAAGAAATAAAACACACATAGCATAGTAAAACAGACTGAATATAGGCTGCCAAACGTATTAATGTTAAAACGTCCCCACGTGGGAGCGGCCCACGGCGCTGCCGCCCTGAACGGCTGCGGTGCTCCTCAGGACTATCTTAATAAAGTTCATTGTCTGTCTGTTCTGTGCTTGGTATGGTCTGTGTGTACATGCCTTTGAAACATCCATTCCGGCTTAGTGCATGCACCAGTTTCTCATGTAGCGCAGTGCATGAAATGTGGTTGCCTTATGCAGCCTGGACTGTTGCAATGTGAATCATTGCTTTTTGCCATCCCTTGTTTTTCCTTTAATGGAGTTTCCATTGTTCACCGACACCGAAGGTAATATACACAAATGTTTGCAAGCTGTTTGCATTCATCAGTAAGTACGTACAACGGGCTATTATACCTGTGTTCACATATGCTGTAAACTAATATACTTGCATTTACATAAGAGCCCCAACCTTTTCTCACCAGACATGCCAGCACTTCAACACTGACAGTATTAAGTGTGCTGCAAGCTCTCCCAGTTCCCCATTCATTGGTGGGAAGAGAAAGAGGAGGAACTTCACGGCATTCTGGGAAAGGATAACGGTTTTCCATAAGAGCAGGAACTTTGAGGACCCCTGTCTTAATAATAAAAATGACACCATTTCCCGATAAAGGGGACCATGAGGCGGTTCCGCTGGCGTTTGTTGGGCATGCTACCGACCTTGCGTCGTGGAACACGAAGAGGAGCGCTACGCACGTCTTGTCTTCCCCCTAGCCTGGCCGTTAATTCTCACAGGGCGAGCGAGGAACGCGGTCGACAGGCGCGCGAGAGGGCGGCAGTGTAGGAGAGGAGAGAGAGGGGGAGGGGATGCGCATGCACTGGTGCTCATCGCGGCATTGCGCAGGAGAGAATTTCGGCATGTCTATAGCCTGTGTTTCAGAGGAAGATAGGAAAGGGGGAGGGGAACTGGAGGGAAGGGGAGAGGGGAAGTGGAGAGGAGGTGTATGGAGAGGGAATGCGCATGCGCAGTAAGGGTGGTCACGCCGCACACCACCACCACCACCACCACTACCACCGGTTTGAACTCCGCTGTAAGATGCTTCGCATCTAATAACAATATCTGGGGTTTAATGTCCCAAAACCAAGATATGATTATGAGAGACACCGTAGTGGAGGGCTCCGGAAATTTCGACCACCTGGGGATCTTTAACGTGCATGTGCCTCAAACATTTTCGCCTCCATCGAAAATGCAGCCACCGCGGCCGGGATTCGATCCCGCAACCTTCGGGTCAGCATTCGAGCGCCATAACCACTAGACTACCGTGGCGGGCAGACCCCTGTCTTACCACAAGGTTAATGAATATAGACGTTTGAAAAAACATTTATCATTGTAAACCGAACCAGCAGTTTTTTTTATAATGCTTCACTGTCATCAGGGTTGCAAAAAAGTCAACTACAACAAACGGACAAAATGCACTGTCACATTGTAAAACGCAATCCTTTTGCACTGCCTCCAGTTTCATCCTTCAGGTGACAGCTCACCATGGCTGCACACCAATTGGCTCACATTTAGGCACTGTTGCCAAGCGCTCTTATTCTGATACGTACTCCTAAGGCTGAGCAATGTGGCTCTGCGCACAACTTCAACGCTCTCACCTGTCTCCATCTGCCAGACATGAACAGAGCCATCCAAGAGGCCGACCACCATGAAGTCGTGTGAGGGTCGCCACTTTACCACACTGAGAGGGAAGTGGTGTCGAGAGGCCAGCAAGATGCGTTTGCGTTCCTTCAGGTTCAGCAGCGCCACCGAGTGGTCACTGGCCACACTGCAGATGCTTTGCAGCACTCGTGGCTGAAAGTGGAATATGTTTATAGGATAGCAGAGATTTAGATGAACTTACCAAAGCTTTTCCACATATAAAAAAACTTTCTTCAAGTCCAGCACTTCTTTAACTACACAAACATTACTCTGTAAAACATTGGACTATAATTAGGAGATGCTTGCTTTGTAACATGTATATGTACTTGTTACATGTATATTACACGTACTTTCTTGCTTTCATGTTCTGCATGATGCATCAGGATGATGCTTTTTCAGAGGAAAGCATGAACATATACTTGTTTACTTTTCATTGTGTCCGGGTTTCACTGACTAAAGGTGTTTCATGCATTATCGCTTGGCGCAGGCCACACATGTGTGTATTTGAACCTCCGTGAAATTTCTAATGTTCTAATTGGGTTGCATGCACGAGGCAAGTGCTTGCTTATGCAAGCCCCAGTGATAATGCTGGATTGTACAATGACGCATGCACCAATGCCTGCACTT